>NC_142336.1:11636496-11853996 GCF_054954075.1 Amborella trichopoda
ACGATTTTATATGCTTTTCATATATGTCATATCAAACATGGGAGTGCTCGAGTTGAAAATACACATTGGAACAGCTAGGGACCAAAAGTTCGCTAATATGTCAACTAAAATGATGTTTGTTTCCTTTCGATGACCAAATTGTCACGAGGGACCACTAAAAGTTCTGATAAAACAAAAAGGGACTACTAAAAGTTGTCTCACTTCATAGATCAACTATCAAGTTGCTAACTTATTCAGAGAAAGTTCTCAATGTCATCTTGAAATTTTGAACTTGACTTTACATATTTTTTCAAATTATTGCATTTTTCATTTGTTATTTCTAATTGTAATTTCTTTTTTAGGTTCAGTAAGACTCAAGCTTTGGACTTTTGTATTTTGGTCTTAGATCCCCAGCCGTCACTGCCAAGCCAAGAGACCAAACTCCTACTTATGCTGCTCTTGAGAGGGCATATTGCCCTACTGAGAATCAAGACTTTGCGATGACTCCTTATTGTGGTGGTGAACCCCAATTACCAGAAATCCAATACCTCGAAACCAACTCGCTTATCTCTAGCACATTGATTTCAAGAAATCCAAATACCGAAGCAAAATTTATGGTGTAATAAATTTTAAAAAAATAAGAATAAATCAAGAGAAGCAAAAGAGAATACCTACAACCACAACAACACACTATCGACTACAATCCATGTATAATTAACACATATATGTATGTGGTTCACTCTAATCTGGCTACAGGGCAAACGGCAATGATATATTTATTATCAAGGGAGAACTTGCAAGTTTAGTAGGTTTTTTAAAGTCCCTCACAATCACAAAGAAAGCTCGAAATAATTTTTTCTTTACTACAAAAAACTGTCAACCGACTTCTTTCTTTGATGCCATCAACCAGCTTTGTCACTGTAACGAAACACCAATAAATCTGGCCGAATAGAAGGGTATAACAATGCTGGTATTTGCCAAGCAAAACTCCCAATCTCTCTTACCCCGAAACTGCTCTTCTCTCTCTCTCTCTCTCTTTCTCAATACAATAACTTATATATGTGGAGTTCATATCGTGAGTCAGAAGAATATCATAATGTCATGTATTGTTGAAGGGGACTCTCTAAATGTGATAAATTGGTCCAATAAGATATCCAGGCCACCATGGAACTTGAGGATAAAATGGCTAAATATTATGGATATGTGTGAGGGTTTCCAAATCTTATTTCAACATGTACATAAGGAGGCTAATGACAAAACGAGGGGTGTCTATGCAGAATTTGTTTATTTCGGATGTTTTCCCCTTTTGAATGGCTGTAACTTTTGATTGATTAATAAAGATCTAGTAACATTGTCCAAAAAAAAATGACTTATAGGTGTTCCCATAAAAGCCATCTTTCATTTGACCAAAATACCTTAATTAAGAGAAGAATATCAAATAAGAGGTTATTTTGTATCACCATTGTGAGATGTCCATTTGCTCCGTCCGGTAATCTCAAGCTAGGAATAGTTTTTAGGGCCTCAAATTTTTCGGATGTAACCTCTTAAGCATACTCATCAGTTTCAAAAAAGAAAGTTTCAAAATCGCATGTTGTGTGTGCTTGAAAAAATTAACATCTCGATATTGAATGAGAAACACACAATTACCATACGGCTAAATCTAAGTGTTGAAAAACTCGAAATCCTTATCTCTTTTTTTATATAATATTTTACTTAATCTTAGTTGCATCCCAAAAATTCAAATAAGAAATCCTCCAAAATATCTCTTTTGCCGAAGAGAGTTCATGTACAGTATGCTCCTGCTGGAACTAAAAAGAAAGCCCACTTATGTTGGAAAAAAGAGATATGTAGGCTCTCCCTCTCTCTCGACGAGCAACATCGTGATTAGCTGCTAACTTGGTTGCCGATATTCATCGATTTCCAACGATGAAATCGGGCATTGCGAAATTATAAAAAGGGCTAAATGGAAATAAATCCACCCTTTTAAGAGTAAAATGTAAATGTTCTTAAATATCATCTTCAATTTTGACTTAACAATTATGGATCTAGAAAAAAAATATTTTTCACCCTAAAATGATGCTTTTTTTTTTTTTTTTTAGGGTTATTCAATCGGGATGGCAAACCCCTCCGGGTTTTTAATACGTTATGTGAGAATAGAAGCCAAGACTTTAGCTGGGGCACAAGTGTTGCCACCACCTCTACCCCAACCCTTGCAACACATTATATGCACCATTCATTTTCAAATTTCATAGATCTACGTCATATTTTGAATTTTAAACTTCATAATTATTGATTGAAATAGATTTTCAAGTTATCGTAAGGGTTTCCGATACCTTATTAATAGGGTTTGGAGGTGTGGCCTTACTTTTTCTAATGAGGCCCCAACCTTATATACCTTGCATTCCTTTTTCAATCATTACATTTTATTTGTTATTTGTGCTTTTAATTCTTTATGTAGGTTAGATAAGAGTCAATGTTTGCATTGTGTGTTCAGGTGTAAGATCCTTATCACCAAACCAAGAGCACAAAGCCCTACTTTTTGTTTTCGTTTGAAACATTATCTTTATTTATTAGAATAGAAAAAGAAAAAGTTACTTTTCTAAATCTTTTACGGAAAATTATCAAATTACACTCTCTCTTTTTTTGTTGGTTCGATGGAAGGAACTGTTGCTGAATGTGTTGGGATATAGATATCTTTTGGTTCATATTGATATACATCATTATGGATGTATATGTATATTCCTCTTGATAAGGTTAGGTATCTAGAAGATAGAGACCCAATTACTGGGTCATCAAGTTATACCATATTTATCTCATGTAATCTTGTGATTGTCCTCTATATATAGAGAAACTGATTGATGTAAACAATCACCCAAAATAATGAAGATGTAGCCAGTTAGGCTTTGGATCCGTAGATGTAAGGCTTCGGCTTGAACCACGTAAATGTTGTGTTCTATCTTCTTGAACCACGTAAATGTTGTGTTCTATCTTCTTGAACCACGTAAATATTGTGTTATATCTTCTTATCTCTCTATTCAATGTCTATACATCTCCATTCAATGTTTGTACATGTATGCTCGCACGAATTCTAATATGGTATCAGAGCCATAGACTCCTTGGCTAAGATTTGAGGTTGGTCGGGAAATTTGAAGACCAGTTTCTTGACCTAGGATATGGCTTAGATCTGAGGTTGGCCGGCTTAGATTTGAGGTTGGCCGGG
The DNA here is from genome assembly GCF_054954075.1 of Amborella trichopoda. Lineage (NCBI taxonomy): Eukaryota > Viridiplantae > Streptophyta > Magnoliopsida > Amborellales > Amborellaceae > Amborella > Amborella trichopoda. Next base: position 11,639,696 of record NC_142336.1, read on the forward strand.
AAATTTCTAAGACCAGCTTTTTGACCCAGGATATGCGACCAGAAGGCACACCACAGATCTCCATGTCGAAAAACACTGTAGGTTGGGTCCGTGCAAGCATGTAGGAAAGTGCCACCATCCTGTACCTTTAGGCCTCAAATCTTACTTGCACGAGTAGGGCAACTGTGCCTCTTTCATGTTTGGTCTTTGAGCACTAGCAGGGAAACCGTGCCTCTTTCATGTTTGGCTAAAGACGACAGCGTTGCCGATAACAGTGGCGGCAGCAATGAACACAACCTTTGCTTTGCAAGAGAGACATCCGCTCAATGCAAAATCAGTTTGTAGAGTCAAAACCTTTGCTTTGTAACAATGGTCCACTCAATAGTTTGCTACAAATAATGGAAAGAAGTATCGAAGATGTGCAAAATCAATTTGCAACGAAAAATCAGTCTTCACGAATCCATCTGATCGATCAGTTCGGATATCCGTTTTCGTTTGTGGTGGTTTTTAGAGAGAGAGAGAGAGATTGACTTGGAATTTTATGGTTAAAAGACAAGTATATATATATTGAAGAAGTAGAGAAGAAAAAAAAAAAAGAGGCTAGTGTTTGGCGGTGGTGAAAGAAAAAAAAAAATGTATTCTGCAAGTTGGGTGTTTCTTCGCATCCACACCCAACTTGAGGGAGAGAGTATAGGAGATATGGAGATGAGTCCAGATATTTGATCAGTCCAACTACTGTGCAAAAGGAAGTTATGGTTGATGATAAAGAGTTCTCTCTTCAAAGGAGGAGATGAAGATGATTGAATTTTTCTATCCTAGTTGATGATCAAGAGTTCCCTCTCTAGATGAGGGGATGAAGATGATTGAATTTCTCGATCCTAGTTGATGATCAAATTTTTCGTTACTTGATCACATTCGATGATGGGGTTTTCAGTTACTCCATCCTGTGTGATGATCGAGTTTACTCGATCCTGTTTGTTCCAGATGCCTCTGTTTCAATGATTGACTTATTTTCGTTATTCAATTCTATTGGATGATAGAGTTTTTTGTTGCTCCATCTTGTGTGACGATCTTTTTCTTTTAGAGAGAGAAAGCCTTTAGAAAAAAAGAAGATCCTCAGAGAAGAAGACCCTAGAGAGAGAAAGTATTTAAAAGAAAGTATAGAGCCCAAGAAAGGTACTTTCTTAGAAGATTCTAAAGAGAGAAAGTTTGTAAAGAGCCCAACAAATGTTCTTTTTTGAAAGACCATGGTAACCTGCGAATATGGATTTGATCACTACTCTTTTTAGTATTGTTCAAACTCTAGATGTTGAGAGAAAGTCTCTAAAAGAAAGTAAAGAGCCCAAAAAAGGTTCTTTCTTGAAAGACCATGGTAACCTGCGAATATGGATTTGATCACTATTAGTTTTTTTTGGCACGTTAGTATACTCGGTTTTTTTAGCACCTTAGTATTGTTCAAACTCTAGATGTTTTGTGCATTGAGTTTTAGGGGGAGTGTTGGGATATGGGTATCTTGGGTGGAGTGTTGGGATATGGGTATCTTGGGTTCATATTATTCAAACTCTGGATGTTTTGTGCATTGAGTTTTAGGGGGAGTATTGGGATATGGGTATCTTGGGTTCATATTGATATACATCATTATTTATTTTGGATGTAAATGTATAGGTATCTAGAAGATACAGACCAAGTTACTTGGTCATCAAGTTATTATACCATATTTGTCTCATGTAATCGTGTGAATGTCCTCTATATATAAATGATTCACACTCTATATATAGATGACTTTATTAATGATTGTTCAAACTCTAGATGTTTTGTGCATTGAGTTTTAGGGGGAGTGTTGGGATATGGGTATCTTGGGTTCATATTATTCAAACTCTGGATGTTTTGTGCATTAAGTTTTAGGGGGAGTATTGGGATATGGGTATCTTGGGTTCATATTGATATACATCATTATTTATTTTGGATGTATATGTATATACCTCTTGATAAGGTTAGGTTAGGTATCTAGAAGATACAGACCAAGTTACTTGGTCATCAAGTTATTATACCATATTTATCTCATGTAATCGTGTGAATGTCCTCTATATAGATGATTCACACTCTATATATAGATGACTTTATTAATGTAAACAATCATCCAAAATAATGAAGATGTAGCCAGTTAGGCTTTAGATTCGTGGACGTAAGACTTTGGTAGATTCGTGACATAAGACTTCGGCCTGAACCACATAAATCTTGCGTTCTCTCTTCTTCTCTCTCCATTCAATGTCCATACATGTATGCTCCCACGAATTCTAACAAAATGTCAACTGCTAACCACTCATGCCCAAGATCGAGTCCTGTAAAAAAATTATGCATATGAGATGAACTATTTAACATTGTACACATATTTCAAGGATTGCTTTTCCTTTTTTATTTCACTCAGGCACTTCATCACTTTTTTTTTTCTTTGTTTTTTTTTAACTTCCCACATTGCTATTATTTAGGATTAGGAAGCCAAAATAAGCAGGGGCATTTCCATAACTTGACCCTCCTAGAGGCTCCAACTGAATGATAAAAATATCCCTACTTCTTCATGTTACATGTAAGGAACACACTGTTCAGGCACCTATCGTAAGGTGCCAAACGCAAATCAGGTCGTTGTGAATTATAATAGCACCTTCCTGTTGGAATTATGAAATTTAAGATGTTGATTTTTCTTATTTTGAATAAATGTTTGTGATTCAACATATAGAATAATCAAATTGTAAATTTAATAAAGTTCATAATTAGTATTTTGGTTTAAAAATTAGGCATGACTATTACCTCAAACTTATTTCTTTATTTTTTCATATATTAGGAAAAATAGTCAAAATCACATGAAAATTATAAACTTTACTCGTACAAATCAAAATTTGCTATTATTTCCATTGTAGTTTTGAAAATAAATTTTTTTATTGAAGGATGCATATACACGTTCCTGTAGGAGCATATTGCACATTTACTCCTCAAGCAAAATAGATACTTAAGAGAACTATTTTTATCTAAAATTTTTGAGATCTACTTAATAATTCCAAATGAGGATTTCCAAACAAAACAAAAAATTTTGAATTCTTTTACACTTAGATTGTCATGTTCAAAATTTGGATGGTCAACCTTAGGACATTATTTTATTCAAGTGTAAACAAATTGTGTTTCAACTTTTCCTTTTCGATGTTGATAACCAGGTTTCAGAGGTGTCATAAAATTACCTTTAGATTGAGTTTTACCCGAGGAAACATATATAGAGGAAATGCTCCCACAGGCGTATGAATTCTTTTAGGTTTACTTAAAAAGGAAGACATAATTAATTTATAATTTTTTAACTAGTAAAACAGTTCTTAAATTTACAGTTTAAATCAATTATAAAATTTAAATTATACTTTTTATAGTCGTTTCAGTTAGGCAAGCTTGTTTTTTAAATAACATTATTACCATTATTTATGAGAAAATTTTCCTAATTTTTCTAATAAATGGTTTTGATATCTATATTTGTACTCTACATTTATGAAACTGTAGTTAAAGTAGGGCACTTGACATTAATTTTGATGAGATACCTAATGAAGGAGAGAGATTAGGGCAAGTGTCTGCCAAACTTACGATGATACGGAGAAGAATGCTGTTTGCATAAGGACACATCTGTAGGTGTAGAAGTAAGGTACACCTTCAAATTTTATCATGGTATATAATTTTGATGTAAAATGTTTTTAGGATTATCTCAAAATATATTTTTATATCTAATTATTAAATTTTATATTTCGAAAATGGTTAAAATCAAGTAGATCTATAAACATATGAAAATCTTAAAAATGGACGGTGTAGATAATATGTTGTAAAATACACTATTTTTGGGACTTAAAATCTTTTTATTTTTCATGGTCATACATCTCGATGTTGAGATGATGATGAGTATTATTCGTAAAATCGAATTGGAACGGTTAACCGGTCATGAGGCTGGGAGCGGTTCGAACCGGAACCGGACTAATCGGGGTGGTTAACCAGACTAACCGGTCAAGTAGATTTTTAAAAAAAAAAATGAAAAAATTTTGAAACAAATTTTTATATAATTTAATATTTGAATACTATGGAGATATGCAATGTAATTTACAATTTCCATAAATTCAATTGATGAAGTTACAAAGTCCAACTAACAATGCCCAGTAATAATGAGAGTGGTGAGGGGGGTCATGGTATTGTTGTGTTTCGTTATCAGGGTTTACATGAATCCTTCACATTGTAGATAAAGATCTTATCTAAAAGCAAAAACTTCCCATAACGCTTTTCAAAAACAAATCTATCAATGTAAAATGACTCTATCTAAACGGACTCGGTCTAACTTATCATAGTCCTTTCTAAAAAAAGGGAAAAAAATGTAAACCATAAGATTGATTATTATTTTCTTGTTTTTCTGCATTAATTATGCTCAAGGATATTAATACTTTTCATGTTGAACGCATTTTAGATATCATTGCTTGAACCAATAGATCGGACTCACCACAAGCACATACTATTTACACAATATACCTCCTCCCCATAGGTATTTTCTTGCGCACTATTATATATGACCATTTCGTGAATCTTACAGAACTTATAACCCCTGGAGTGAGTTTAAAATTGTCAAAAGTAAATAATGCAATTTCAAATCAGATTCATGCATTAGTTAATTAATCATCAGACCCCTTTCTAGGTTGATTAAGTCATATGAAATTTCAAATCAGATTCATGCATTAGTTAATTAATCATCAGATCCCTTTCTAGGTTAATTAAGTTATATGTCTAACATATATCCTCAACATCCTTTCCAGTCCCATAAAATCTGCATTCTCTAAAAATCAATCCGACACAATTCCATTTGAGAACTTCAGATTTGTTTATTTGACTAGCATTAGCAATCTCTGAATTATATATACTAATGAAGCCAACATAATCAATATAAAGGAGATTAATGCAATCATAAAAGCACATAAAGTAAGCTAAAACCTAAAAAGGAAATCCAAACAGCCAATTTAATCAGATCAACAGCTATTAGTAACAATCGCTAGCCAATTATAACCAACTGATTACACAGCAGTTATACAATTCAACTCAAAAAAATAAATATAAAAAAAAAGAACCAACAAATTCCTTAAATCAGTAACAATCCAACAAAATTTCTCTAAAAACAAATCATAACAAAAAATGTATTTCACAAAATTGCAAATTTAACATGATATATATATATATATATATATATATATATATATATATATATATATATATATATATATATATATATATATAGAAACATTAAAAACAATCCCACAAGCTCACCAAAAATATATAAAGTTCATTTTTTATTCAAGACACCCTAAAATCCCTAAAATCGAGCTCCAAATGTTTGCTTTTGTTCTCAAATCCGTCTTGTATTAAATGCAATCAATAATCTCAATCAAATATTATTTGAATAATCCTAAAAAATGCTGAAAATTTAGGGAAAAAAAAAAATCGGGTTGGAGCTTATCTTGTTTTCTTCCTACTCAAATGAAGTTTCAATCTCAAAATTGAGCTCCAAATATCACCATTTCAATGAAATCAGGAGTCTAGAAATCTAGATATCTCTAAGATCATTAAAATTTCCCAATTTTTATCGAAAACAAATGAAAAACCATACCAAAATCCTTAGATTGGTGGATTTTTTACTGAAAAATGAAGAACACGAAATAACGCCATGAAAGATCACCAAAAACGAAATAATCTTCGATTTTTTATTCAATACCCAATTATTTATAGAAGATTTCTAGTGTATAAGTGTAATAATTCACCAACAAAAACAAAAAGAGCAGAAAATAGAATAAAAAAGCCTGCAAAATGTGAATCATGGGTTCTATTCAAAATAACGCCCTCTGTGTCAAATAAAGCTTGTTATTTGTTGCGTTACCATTTTGAACGTTATCTCTGACGTTTTTATGGCAAACCAGACCAGTTAGGCAAAACTGGCCGGTTTTGAGTAAATACCGCCGGTTCAACCTCAAATCGACCGGATTTAGTACCGGTTTTTTTTAGAGAACGGTGTCTATCCACTAGTACCTCAAAACCAGTTTTAACTGGAGTCGGAACCTTGCCGGTTCCGATCTAACTGGCTGATTTTGCGAACATTGGTGATGAGTCATAAATGAAATGGTGATGAGTCATAAATGAAATACTGTAGAAATTTTCTCATGAGTGCTTTTAAGTGTGCATGTGTGTGGCCAATCTCGGGGTCCTATATAACCTAAACACCATAGTAGAATAAGCTAAAATTTGGACGAATTGTCATAGAAAACAGCAAGCAAGTGCACGTGTAAGGAGTGTAACGAAATAGGCAATAGTAAAAGCAAGTAATCGTGATTCGGAAGCTAAACGAAAATGAAAAATAGCATATCAAAAAAGAACCAACACTCTAAGATAGACCCTAGTAGAAAATACTGGAAGCCCGTGGTTCCTGATTCTTGTTAACCTGGATGACACAGTGCCGTACGCTAAAATTTGGTGACTTTTGAGTTGTGTAAGAAGGGATATCATTTTATTGCGATAACTAGAGTGTTTTGTTTTTAGCAAGGCTTCTAGTCTTCCATGATAGGATTGAGCATATTGAATGTTCAATATCACTTTGTTCATGATGTAGAGGAAGATGAAAAAAATTTATCGCTGAAAATTCATACTGATGACAATCTAACATATATATTGACTAAGCTAATTATGAAGGGGAAATTTAGTCAGTGCAGAACTTCCTCAGGGCTTGTTATTATTTGATGATTATTAACTGGCGGGCAGCAATTTCTTAAAGCAGACTAGCCAAATGGAAATATACCTTCAAATAAGAGCATGTTATTATGAAACCGTGTTCCCAGGAGAGATTCTTATTTTCACGGATACCAAATCCTTAAGGATTTGGAAATCACATGATTAGGTTGAGGCAAGATTAGAAGCTCCTATTTTCTAAGAAACTAAATCCTATAACGTAGAGAAATCTATCATAATTACGAAAAGGGATATATATATATATATATATATATATATATATATATATATAATATGGATAGTATTATAGGTGGATGGGAGCCGTCAGATCTTCATCAAGCGGTTCAGAATACATATCATTGTTTTAATTTTAATTTTTTATATATAAATTGGATCATAATGAAATTTTAGATATGTGTACTAAAAAATAGGGCGAACAAATAAAAAATATTTTCTAAAATATAAAATGACCAAAATACCCTTGAAAAATGACCTGGTATTTTGGTCATTTTGAATTATTGGAAATATTTTTTTATATTTTTATATCGTGCACAAAAGTGTTAGGTATATACACCCAAAATTTTATATTAATCATATTTATACAAAAAAATTAAAATTCAAATAGTGATGTGTATTTTGAATCGTATGATGAAGATGTAACGACTCGCATTCCACCTATATATTATTCATTACAGTTGGCCAGCTGTTGTAAAATTTACCATATATATATATATATATATATATATATATATATATATATATATATATATATATATATATATATATATATATATATATATATATAATGTAGGAAAAAACGCGGTTAGCCAACTAGCTCATATGAACATATGAGCCCAACGATCCAGATTGAATATGGGCCGATCTGACGATCACGGATGTCCAGTAGTATTTGAATTTTATTTTAATTTTTACAAATCCAAATCACTTGAAATTTTAGATGTATGTTCATCAAAAATATGTAAATCTTATAAAAATATCAAAAAAATATTTTACATTAAATAAATTGACCAAAATACCCCTAAAAAGTTTTGAGGGTATTTTGATCATTTTGTTTTTCACGAATAATTGTTTTTATATTTTTATTAGGTGCGCCTTGATGAGAAGAACACACACCTAAAATTTATGGGCCGATCTGACAATCACGGATGTTCGGTAGTGTTTGAATTTTATTTTTTTTCTACAAATCCAAATCAATTGAAATTTGGAGCTTGTGTACATCAAAAATAGGTGAAATCTTTGAAAAATATCAAAAAAATATTTTACATGAAATAAATTAATCAAAATACCCTCGAAATGTTTCAGGGGTACTTTGATCAAACTATTTTTAATAATTATTTTTTTTATATTTTTATTAGGTGCAACTTGATGATAAGAACACACGCCTAAAATTTCAAGTGATTTAGATTTGTAGAAAAAAAAATTAAAATTCAAAAACTACCAGACATCCGTGTTCATCAGATCAACCCAGATTCAATATGGGTCATTGGGCTTATACTATTTCATGAGCTCGTGGGCTCACCCAAGCTTTTTCCATATATATATATATATATATATATATATATATATATATATATATATATATATATATATATATAAAAGAAATGCTGAGATTATCCCACTAGCTAATATGAACATATGAGCCCAACGGCCCAGATTGAATCAATCTGAGCCGATCTGATAGTCACAACTTCATTTTGTGTTTGAACTTTAATTTTTTTTATACAAATCCAAACAACTTACAATTTTAGGTGTCCATTCTTCTCATCAAGGCACACCTAATAAAAATATTTAAAAAATAATTCACAATAAATAAATTGACCAAAATAACGCCAAAACGTTTCAAATGTATTTTGATCAATTTGTTTCTTGCAAATTATTTTTTTGATATTCTTATTAGAGTATCCTATTTTTTTAAGAAAACATACCTAAAATTTCAAGTTATTTGGATTTATATAAATATTATTAAAATTCAAATACGAAATGAGTTCGTGACCATCAGATCAGCCTAGATTCAATCTGAGCCGTTAGGCTCATATAAACTCATATGTTCATATGAGCTAGTGTGTGTGTGTGTGTGAAAGAAGTTGGGATTAGCCCACTAGCTCATATGAACATATGAGCCCAACGTCTCTGATTGAATTTGGGCATATTCGATGATCATGGAAGCCCAATAGTATTTGAATTTTATTTTATTTTTCTACAAATCCCAATCACTTGAAATTTTAGGTGTATGTTCTTCTCATCAAGGCGCACCTAATAAAATTCTTCTCATCAAGGCGCTCCTAATAATCATATAAAAAAAATTATTCACGAAAAATAATAACCAAAATACCCCTCAAAACTTTTTTGGGGTACTATGGTCAATTTATTTCATGTAAAATATATTTTTGATATTTTTCAAAGATTCACGTATTTTTTATAAACACATGCCTAAAATTTTAACTGATTTGTATTTGTAAAAAAATAAATAAAATTCAAGTACTATTAGACATCCATGATCGTTAGATCAGCCCAGATTCAATGCCAGCTTTTTCCATATATATATATATATATATGGGAAGAGTTTATGTAAGGTTGCAACGTTAAAATGTAGAATCACATATGCACCTCAAAAATCTATCGAAAATATTATTTTAATATTGAAAAAACCCTTTAATCGATCATCTCGACATTGAGATGCATGAATATGAAAAAAAATAGCTTTTGAGTTTTGGAAATAGTGCATCTTGCAACACATTATCTAGACCGTCCATTTTCAAGATTTTCATATATTTATAGATCTACTTGATTTTAACCTTTTTTGGAATTTAAAATTTTCTAATTAGGTATGAAAATAGATTTTAAGATAATATTAAGAATTTTTTATAACAAAATTGCATGTTATGATAAAATTTTAAGGTGCGCCTTAATTGGATGTTTAAGGTTGCAACCTTATAGAAACCGCACCCTCTCTTTCTCTCTCTCTCTCTCTCTCTCTCTCTCTCTCTCTCTCTCTCTCTCTATATATATATATATATATATATATATATATATATATATATATATATATATATATATATATATATATATATATAGACTTGGAAATGTGCTACATATCTAACATATCAAGATAGTTATAGATGAGAGCTTCGCTTTATGAAACGAAGGTTGTCTTATGGAGATAACAATAGCATGATCCTAATTGTATGTGAACTTATGTCTCATGGCTCTAAGAAATCTGGTGAACTGCCATTATATTCATGAGAAGCTATGATTTTTGTGATTTTTAAATCCCATGTTTTTGCTAAACCCTTTAAACGAAATTATCAGTATTTTCTCTTTAATTAATTAATTAAATTAAATTAAAAATTAAATAAATGCTGCTGTAATTTTAGTGAGAAAAAGATGTTGAAATTTGAGAGAGAGAGAGAGAGATATTGAGTTGATGCTGTAATTTTAGAGAGAGACAGAGACACGTAACTGTTGCTGAAAATTAGTGCATATTTTTTTTGAAATATTGAAAATTGTTATGCACACAACAAGAAGTCGAGTAAAAGTTGACATATCAATTACATGCATTATTTGTGGCTTATAATTTAAGGACTTTCTACATATTTTATTTGCATCATAATTGTCATTGCCTTACATAATTATCCTATGCTTTGGTTTCCTTAAGTGAGAATATTTCATGATCGTGATTTAGTGAACTCAATTTTTGTGATTATGTTATGCTATATTTTTGTTGAAAATATCAAATATCATTGTAGACCATATGTCTTGTGCTAAAACATATTCATATATTTATGAAAATTATTCTTATGCAAGATTTGATAGAAAGTAGTTTGTTGCCTTCCTTTATTAGTTTTTTATTGCATCACAGTAGTGCGAACATAAATTGTTCGAGAAAACTTTTCTTTGAGGTTGCAGCTCACTGAGAGTCGGCAACATATTGATTTGACTAGCAGACAAGTTTGTTCTTCTAATCTTTGTTTCTTTGAAGTTGTTCAGCATTGTGTAGTTTTTGTTTGTACTTTATTATAATTTCTCGTGTTTATTTCTCATGTATGCCATGGTTGGGGATTTGTAACTTCTCGCTTTCACACTTAGGGCTTAAGATCTTTTGTACGTTTTGTGTAGTAATGATTGTGATTAACCCTACTTGATTCACTTGTACCAAAAGAGCAAGCGTGATTAAACCTACTTGATTCACTGTGATTAAAACCAAAAGAGTTCAGTGTGATTACTATGAGTTTGTTGTTTATGATGGTTTTTTGAATAAGGATTATGAAAGAAGATGCACATTTCCCTTGAGGTCTTGAGATTCCTACATTGCTTAATGGACAGATAGAACATATATCACAAAAGATCTGGGAATGAGATGTATGTGGAAGTATTTAAAATTATATTATTTGTCTATGTTAGTTAATCAATTTATTTATTTTAGTATCTGAAATCACAAATTCCATTTCAGGATCGAAAAAATATCATTAGGGTTGATGAAAAGTCTAATGCTACTTGTTTACGGCCTTTAACAAATAATAATCAAATTGATTTGGTCCGGCGATCAATATTGTATTCTTTGACCATAGTATCGATGACTCACCATGACCGTGACACATTATCTACTATTATCGAGAGGTGGTGTGTAGAGACAAATATCAGGCACTTTAATATAGACGTCAGAGAGATGATGCCTATCTTGAAGATGCATGGAAATTCTACGATTAAAGGTGACTGGTGTAGCTGTAACTTTGAGGAGAGTGGAGAACTACGGGGATTATGTAGTCCACATGATAGGATAGCTGTCACCTGTTCGTAGTCATTCTATTATCCGACTGACATGGCTGAGGAACACTTTTAAGCGGCTACCACAAAACTATAACTGCACCACTCTTTCACGATACACCCATGCCTACCTCCTATATCTAGTCGGTTGTACAATATTTGTGGATTCCACATATGGTACGGTTCGTACAATATATTTATAGCTTTTCGAGAATATAGAAGTAGCTGGTCAGTATGCATGGGGTGCAGCTGCCCTAGCTTTTTTTATTCGAGGCTTGTCAAAGGTTGTTCATCCTAGTCATCAACACCTAAGTGTGTCATCCACTCTTTTGCTAGTAATGTTAGTATATTAATGTTTTGATAGTTTTTTTAAAGTTCGATATATATTTGTTTTTATGATTTTTATTTTTCTATTCATGCATTTTAGTGTTGGGCATACAAGCATTTCAAATTGTTATGCCCAATTCCCAAAGAAATGAGGGTATGGCAACCTAGATCTCTCAAGTGGGCTCCTCCTAGAGAATGTGATAACGCTTACAACTTTCGTCTCGTGGGAGCGACTGAAAATTGATAACACGCAGATAAATGATGTTAGTATAGTATAATTATCATTTATTTTGTTTATTTATAATTTAATTAATTTTTTGTGCAGGTTATTTAACTTAAAATTTGTTTTTTTTTTTTTGTCATAGGTCATATGGATCCCATGCGATGATTATTCTGACCTAGCAGATGAAATTGAAGAGGACAGATATTATGGGCTTATTGTCCGTCAGATAGCTTTGTGTTGCACATACATCATATGTGGACACATTTATGAGTGGTACATGTCAGATCGAGTGCTCCGGCAATTTGGACTTCACCAAAGGATACCAGTTGATCCCTTGTAGTTGAAGAGAAGGGAGAAGAGGACTGACAACTGGGTAGATGAGCTTCGAGCTAAAATTGACATGTAGATGAATAGGTTAAATTATATTTGTCAAACAGATAAAGATATGTTCAATGGAAAGCCGATACAATCGAGTGATACAGGCTAAGGACTATGCCCCTAATCTATAATCCATTTAGGAAACGAATACGCACATCGAGGTTATAATGATGAAGATAGAATGGTAATAATTTATTTTCATATTTCATATGACTTGATTATTTATGACATTTTTTATTCACGACATTTTAAATTTAGAAGTCTCAATAATCTATTTTCATATTTCATATGACTTGATGCAGCCTAGGGACATCAGCTATGCAGCTGAACTTGTACGTGAAGGTTACAATTCAAGAAATTGGAACCTAGTTGGGGAAGCATCAGAATTGCTGAAAATTTATGACCCAGAAGTTGCAGGGGAAGATAATGTACCTGAGGAATTGGAGTTGGATGATGAGATAGATGACAACGTACCACCAATATGGCTTCTTTTTCAACCAGATGAGGGGCCAAGTAATACACATCTCAACCCCACACCGGTTCAACTAGAGAAGCCTAGATGGTAGTTATGTCCTCGTATTGCAAGACGGGAGGAGAGCAGCTCATAGCAGAAGAACAGCACAAATATCGAATTGCAGTTACCACAGTGGGGTAAAAAGTTGCCAGTATGACGAAAGAATTTACAATAATATGTTTCTTTGTTGTAAAGAGGCCAGTAGTGCCTAAATTGTGTAAAGAGGTCAGTAGTCTATATTGCTTCTTTGTGATTTGTGATATTTATGAAAAGTTGATATATCAATATTTTTTGTACATAGCTGGATGCATGGCTGAAAGGTTGAAATATCAATATATTTTTTACATGATCAAGATATGCCTATTACGATGAAAATCTGACAGAACTTCCGATGAAGATCTCTCTAATTTTAACACCTTAAACTAATTAAAAAGATGTAAATAAAGTGGTAGAGAAATTGGGACAGATCGAATCAGATTTGAGGCCAGATTTACCTGAAAACGAGTAGATCTACTATCAGATCTGTGGCAAAGCCAGCATGATCTAGAGCATTAAAATATAATTTTTAAGACAAGTTAATAAATCAAAAATAAATAAAAGAAGAAAACATTAAAAAGAATAAGAAAGAGAGACGAAGAAATAATACCAAACGGGCCAGATGGCCCGGGATTCCCGAGCCTTCGAGGGCTCACCCATATCAGAATTGGTCCTCTTTACCTTTCTGATTCGAATGTTGACCAACAGATCTCTAGTGTAAAGGGTTAGATCTGGGGTTGTTGTGCCCTAATTCTAGTTTTGATCTAGGGTTTTGTGCCCTAGGTCTAGGTTTTCTCAGTCTTGGGAGTTAGGACTTCAGAAAGCTCGGGTTTCTATCTTCTTTAGAGTTTTCAATCTAGAGATTTTCTAAAGTTGTTGGTCTTTCTCGGGGTCTGGAGGAGAATTTCCTTAGTTTTCTAAGGGTTTTGTGATCTCCAGGTGTTGAATATGAATTCTGAGATTTTCTTTAAATTTTTGGGATTTTTCTAAATTTTTAGGAATTTTCTAATGGTTTTTCCTATTTTTGGTATTTTTAGGTAATTTTCCTAATTTCAAGAATTTCTAAGGTTGTTTTGGTCTCTTTTTCTCTCTCCTTTTGGGTTAGGGAGATGGGGTATTTATAATATTCATTGGTGATTTTTTCTAAATTTTTTGAAGTTTTTCAAAAAAATTTGGATTTATATTGAAGTTTTAACCTTATCTAATTAAAGAAAATTTTGCATCATCAAATGTGTTAATTTCATCATCAGCTCGCGTCTAGGCATGTTGAGCCTATTACAACCCGGCCTGTAGCCCGACAGTTGGGTCTCATAGGGACTAAAATATCATTTGTTATATATTTTTATCCGTAGGTCCGATTCAAGCGATTCTTAGACTGTTGGAAAGCTCTTAAGCTCTACTTTAAATTAGGATATGATTTGGATAGTTTTGTGGTAATTAAATTGATTCTACTAGGATAATGTATTCCTAAGGGTTCAAAAAATTATAGAATTTGCTAGATTAAAAATGCGGTGTCTACAGTTGTCCCTCGTTGGCGTTCCCTGTCCTTCGAGGGGCAGGTGAATGTCAAAGATATAGCAAATATTTTAAATTTTTTCTTGAGGTCTCGTGGTCAGGGGGTACACCAACTATCCCTCCAAGTCATTACGCTCACCCACCTAGGGCATTTTCCTCCAAGGGTTTTGGGCGTCAGATGTTGGTGAGTTACTTACACAAACTTGAAACTCGAGCTGAATTTTTTAGCAATGCCACTTAACTTCAAGGATTTTTGTAGTTTGAATTTTTAACCTTGCCATTTTCTTTGATCTCTTTAAGGTTTCCTAAGGCTGTATATAGGAAAAGGCTTTTTATAGGAAGAGACTTGTCTGGCTGAATCCGAAGTAAGAGATGAGGCAGCAATGCGAAAATCATGACAACGCGGTAATCATCATATATGGATGTCCAAGCTCCTTCATTTTTTTAAGACTTTTCTAGAATTTTTGAACGTAGGGGGAGATTTGAAATAGAACTCAGAGTAAGGACATGTTTACGATTTTAACAAAGAAATTAAAGTTTTTGGAAAACATAAGACATATAGTGAAAATTTTGAAAAGAGAAAGATATTTCGAAAAATAAGGTAGGTTAGCAGTTTTAACTCCTGCAACCATAGAGCCCTCTAAGTAGTTTAGTCATGCAACGATGGACCATACACTCGACCCTTTTACAGCAATACGGGGATAGATGGAATCCATCGAACAGGGCGGTTGTGCCCTAGATACACCCGACCTTTTTACGTCATACGGGGTTAGACGGTATATGCCTCATCTCTTTTACGTCGCACGAGTTTGACGTTTTTCCATCGAACAGGGTGCTTGTGCCCTGGATACACCCAACCTTTTACATCATACGAGGCTGGACGGTCCCTATCTTGGCTCTTTTACGTCATACAAGTTTGACATTTTTCTATTGAACGTGGTGGTTGTGCCCTGGATTGACCTTTTACGTCATATGGAGATGGTCATACAGAGATGGACGGTCCATGTCTCGGTTCGTTTACATCGCACAAGTTTGACATTTTCCCATTGAACAAGGTGGTTGTGCCTTGGATATACCCGACCTTTCACGTCACATGGGGTTGGACGGTCCATGTCTCAGCTTTTTTACCTCGCACAAGTTTGACGTTTTTCCTGTCTCGACTCTTTAACGTCACACAAGTTTGATGTTTTTCTTGTCTCGGCTTTTTAACATCGCACAAGTTTGATATTTTTTTTTTCATGGCTCTTTTATGTCGGATGAGTTTGGCGTTTATCCTTTCTTGACTCTTTAATGTCGCACAAGTTTGATGCTTATCCTGTCTCGACTCTTTTACGTCGCACGAGTTTGACGCTTATCTTGTCTCGGCTCTTTTACGTCGCACGAGTTTGACGTTTATCCTGTCTCGGATCTTTTATGTCACACAAGTTTGACATTTTTTGAATTAGACTTTGGGACATCATACGCACACATGGGGATAACCTTGCCTCATTTCGCCTCAGGGGATCCAATTGAGAGAAAAAACACTCCCAGACTAGCCAATATCGTCATTGGTGAGGTTCACCCATCTCCGATATATGGTAGTTGGTAGTTATACTCATACAACCATGGAGTGCCTAGCTAGTTTCAAGTCTTCATAACAAGTGTAGTAAGTTGGCTTCGAGAACGAAGCCAAATCGACTAACATTTTAACCTCTTGTAGTGATAGAGGAAGTCCTTTCTAACAATCAGATTGACAAAGTGCTTTTAAAAGGGATGGGCCTTACAGTTTTGCCACATGTGACCCCTTTGGTGGTAATTTTCTTTATTATATTTTACTCAAAGATGATGAAAGGATTTCCTTGTGGGATCGTGAGAACTCAAAAGTCTCGTAGTTGTCTATCGTGAGAACTCAAAGTCTCGAAGTTGTCCTTTTACCTTTCGAGCTTTCATCTTGTGCTTCGCAGGTCCATGAAGAGTTCTCTGGATTCTTGCTGAGCTTCCATCTTGGAGAAGTCTCGACGTTCTTCCAGGATTTGTCGAAGTCAGTTCGGTTTTCCATTTATATCACGCTCCCGCATCTTTCTGAGTTGGTTATGTTGGGAACCTACAGGGTTTAGGAGGAGTCTTCTTCCTCGTGGTCTGCTTGTGTCGTATTGTTGGAACTTGCAAGTACTTGTTTTTACTTGAGTGGTTTTTAATCAGAAGCTCCTTCTTAGAGATTTCTTTCTTCGTTTTTTTTTTTTTTTTTACCTATGATGCCCTTTCAGGTTTTCACCACATCATTTTTTTTTTTTTTGTGATGCCTTTTCAGGTTTTCACCACTCTTTTGAGCCCATTACGGGTAGTATTTTCTGAGATACATCGCATTGATGAAGTCGTTGATCTCGCACCCCTCCTAATTCTTGATCTTGTAAGAATTGCCTAAATGAGCTCGGGTGACCACGAATGGCCCCTCCCAATTAGGTTTGAACTTGTCAAGAGGGTGTGGGTTTGCAGGAGTGTGGAAGATTTTCTTGAGTTCCATGTCCCCTTCCCTAAACAGTCGAGGAAACACTTTACTTTGGTATGCCCTCTCGATTCTACACTGGTAATATTTTGTGTTGGTCGTAGTCATCTTTCATCCAAATTAACGAGGGCAGCGATTCGTGCTTCGATCTTTTATTCTTCATCTCAATCTTTATGAATAAGTACTCGGGGAGACGGTATCTCAACTTTAATGGGTAACATTGCTCCATACCATACACCAATGAGTATGGGGTCATGCCAGTAGGAGTCTTCTCAGTTGTCCGGTTATCCCATAGCGTGTCACTTAGCGTTTTGTGCCAATCTTTGCCACCTTCTATTATTCTGTCTATAATTCTGAAAAGTCCTTTGTTTGTAGCCTCTACTTGTCCATTTCTTTGAGGGTAGTAAGATGTGGAGAATTTATGCGTTATCCCATACTTTTTGTACACCTTAGAGACCTTTTCATTTTTGAGATTGGATCAATTATCGGTAATGATTAACTCAGGAACACCGAACCTGAATACAATATTGTTCTTTATGAAACAGGCAACATGTTGTCCCTCAATTTTGATAAATGATGCGGCCTCTACCCATTTGGTGAAGTACTCTATAGCTGTTAATATAAAACGTTGGTTGTTTGCGGCTTTCGATAAAATCATTTCGATAATATCAAGACCCCACAAGGCAAAGGGCCATACAGGCGGTGTTGAGTTGGGTGGTACGGACGGTGCATGGATGAGGTCTCCATAAAACTGACATTGGGAAACAATCTTTACCCATGGTGGTCCAGTAATAGCCTTGGCACCTGGTTTCTGAGCTAAGGCGGCTGTGCTAGAATGACTTCCTTCATTGTGTAACTCTGTCAGTACTTGGTCGATTTCTACCTGATCAAGACACCGTAGAATGATGCCATCGAAGGACTTTTTGAATAGGAGATTTCTTTTTACTAAGAATCCCATAGAAAGCCTTCGAAAGGCTTCTTTATCCTTTTTGGTAGCTCCTTCAAGGTATAACCCATCTTTCATCAAAGACTGAACATTGTGGAACCATGGTTTTGCCTTAACTAACGCACAAGAGACACTTCCCGATCGTTCTCATTTTCTTGTTCTATTTCTTCTTTGGTCCTTGGTGGGGAAGAATCATGTTTGTTCCTGATATAAAATGACAGTGTGGTGATTTCTGGAGGAATATCAACCATTGAAGCAAGGGTCGCAAGGGCGTCGATGAACCGATTATTTTTCCTAGTTACATGCTGAAAGGTGATTTTTTTGAAATATGGGATCATCTTTTCCACATTTTCTTGATAGGGCTTGAGTTTTTCTTCTTTTACCTTCCAAATCCCTTGAACTTGGTTTATAACGAGTAAGGAGTCACCAATCACTAGTATTTGTTGGATTTTCATTCCCATGCATTCTCGAACCCTGCTATCAAGGCTTCATATTCAACAACGTTATTGGTACATGAGAAATTCAATCTTATAGCTATTGACATTAAAATCTTCTCGAGTGAGCATAGTATGACTCCTATACTTGACCCGTAATCATTCCTTGCACTATCGAAGTATAGCTTCCAAATTGATTCCTCAATTGTGAAGAGGTTCTCATCAGGGAGATCCGTGTTAACGGGAGTGTTATTTGGTAGTGCGTGTTCAGTTAAGTGGCCAGCAATGACTTGTCCTTTGATCAATTTTTGAGTAACATATTCGATCTCGAATTCGCTCAATAGCATTCTCCACTTTGCCAAACGTCCATTAAGGACTAACTCTCTAATAGGTACTTGAGTAGATCTATTTTTTAGATGAGCCTTTACTTAATGAGACATAGTGTCTTAACTTCTGCATGGCCCACACAAGCGTTAAGCAATGCTTCTCCACATCCGTGTATCTTGTCTCATAGTCCACCATAGTCTTGATGATGTAGTATATCGTTTGTTCTTTTCCATGATCATCGTATTGTCCTAACATTGCCCTCATGGTGTTGTCTCTCACTGATATGTATAGGAACATGGGTTTATCTAGACTATGAGGACTAAGGATGGGAGGTTTGGTGAGGTACTCCTTAATTTGATCAAATGCTTCTTGGCACTCATTATCTCATATGAATGGGGTATCTTTCTTAAGTAGTCTATCAAACGGCATGCACTTATCTGCTAGTTGTGAGATGAAACGCCTTATGGCTTGTATGCAACCCTGTAGCCCATGAATTTCTCTAATGTTCTAGGGAGAGGGCATTTCAGTGATGGCTCATATTTTGGCTGGGTCCACCTCAATGCCTCTTTGGCTTACTATAAAGCCAAGTAATTTGTCGGATTCAACCCAAAGGACATTTTTGCGGATTGAGTTTGAGTTGATGTTTCCGGAGCCTTTCGAAAATGGTTCTCAGGTTGGCGAGATGATTAGGCCTGGTCTTCGACTTGACCAGAATGTCGTCGACATAGTCTTCCATGATGGTGTGCATTAAATTATGAAAGATGCTAGTCATTGCCCACTGATAAGTTGCCCCTGCATTTTTTAGCCTGAAGGGCATGACTTTGTAGCAATAAATTCCCCATTGCGTTATGAACGAAGGCTTGGCTGGTCTTCTTCTGCCATGAAGATCTGGTTGTAACTTGAGAAACTGTCCACGAATGACAACATCTCGTGCCCTGCAGTGTTTTTGACCAAGGCATCTATGTTTGGTAATGGAAAATTGTTCTTTGAGCATGTTTGTTGAGGTCTATGAAGTTAACACACCCTCGGATCCTCCCATCTTTCTTGGGTACGATCACTATGCTGGACAACCATTCTGAGTAATCGACGAGGGTAATGAACTTCACTTTGAGCAGCTTGTCGATTTCTTCTTTAATTTTGAGCTCAATGTGAGTCTTTTGATGTCGAAGTTTCTACCTTACAGGTTTGGTCCCTTCATTGAATATTAAGTGATGTTGCACCAATGTGGGATCTAACCCTGACATATCATCGTATGACCAGGCGAAGACATCGTGATATTCCTTGAGAAAGGAAATCATATTTTCTCACTCCTCAAGAGATAGGGAGGTTCCAATCTTGGTTAACCTTCTTAGTTCTTAGGTTTATATCGATCGTCTCTTCGATGATAGCCGTTGAGTCACCATCGAACCTCTTCTTGAATTGCTCAACATTGGAAGCGAGTTCCTTAAGTTGAGGGATTTCTTCAAACTCTTGGCTCTCTTGATCTTCTTCTTGGTCATCCAATTCATCATCTTGGGTATTGTGCACCACTATCGGGCTATCTTGAGTGTTTACCATTTTTTAAAATTCTTTTTCATTATTATCATTTTTATCATGTTTTGATTTTTCAACATTATTTGAAATAACACAAGATGTGTCCCTTATGAGACTCGCGAGAGAAATGTTGGGGACTGGACGCACAAGGTGGTTAGATGGCCACCCTGCGCCTATCTGTTTTTTGACATCGGGACTTGAAGGTGCCGCTGGTATGCTTCCAGCGATTCTCGAGATAAGGGAGTGATCGACCAATTCCATTACCTGGGTTTGAATCGGTGGATGAGCATGCTTGGCTATGTTAGAGCCAATTGTGCATACCTTCAAATCCAGGTCAGCAAAAGGTCTTCAAGTCCTAGTTCTTGTGTGTGCTGAGATGTGGAAGAAGAGTTATTCCCCATTGGGGATTCAAGGATCACCTTAGGCTGTTTTGAAGGACGGGTATCGAGAAGATCAACGCTTTGAAAGCCTCCAGATACAAAGCCCGGCTAGCTTGAATGCTTCATCCAGCTTTGCAATAAGGTGAGAGAGCACCCGAGACCTCTTCGATCTCCGTTTTCAGTTTTGGCTTCAAATGATTCAGAAATTTCCTCCGTTACGCCTTGCCCTTGACTACCCAAGCCTTGGCCTGGTTGGAAGCCTTGGGAGAAGAGCATATGTCAAGCTTCGAGGGACGCAAAACTGTATCAATGTTGACATTGGATAATGTCATCCATTGATGCAGAAGTTTGCAAAATTTGAGGAACAGGGTCGTCGGCCTCTAGGTATAAGTGGCACAATCGGCTTTCTCGAAGGAAGCGAGCGGGATTTCTCCGAGCGCGACTCCTACAGCTAGCTTCCCGATATGTATACTAAGATTGAGAAAAGCAGGGGATTCGGCACATACCTTTGTGACACCGTTTTTAGTCAAAAATTTGAGCCATTGATGGAGTGTAGAGGCGACCACGAGGTTTTCATACAGGCACGATCGTCCTAACAGCATGTTGAAAGAAGGTTTTATGTCCAAGACATAAAACTTTATCACTTGGATGGTAGGGGATATTGAGTGTGAGAGGCAGTATGCCTTCAACTTGTCTTTTGGTTCCGTCATATGCAGCGATAGTTAGTTGGCATGGCTCGAAGTCATCCAGGCTTTTACCTATCTACTTCACTATTTTCATAGTACATATGTTTAAGGGTGCCCCATTATCAACAAGCACTCTTCGTATCTCATATCCTTGCATGAAGATGGTGATGTGTAGAGGTTGGACATGAAATCGGTTGAAGCTGGCTGAGATGCCATCTTCTGTGAACACGATAGGTGTTGGTGCCATCAGCTGGTTCATCATTCCGCACAACTCATCTGGTTGTGTGTTGCTCGGGATGTGTGTCTTGGCAAGGACCTTCTCGATCTAGGCTCCATGTGCTGGTGAATTGGTGAGTAGCTCCAAGATGGAGATTTGAGCCTGGATCATCCCGAGATAAGCTGGTAGATCGTAGGTGGTTGCAGATCCTTGAATTTCCTTGTACGGCTTGTGATCTATGACCCCTGCTGGTTATTTGGTTTTTGAGGTATTTCCCATTCTTTCATCGAGAGTATAAGCCATCCATTGAATGGGTTTGAACACTCGACCTTTTCGGGTTAAGGAGTCGACCTCGCCAGCCTGAAGCTCGATAGGGTCAGCCCTAGCAAGAGTAATGGGAGACTTTGGGATGTTGGCCCCTTGTTTGGAAGATGACGCTTTTTCATCGGTCCTGACCATATCAATCTCTAATGTGTCATCTTCGTCATATCGGTCTCATTTGGGAAGGTTATTGAGGTTTAGAGATGGAAGGGCTTCCTCTTCGGAGGCTCAAAAGATCTTCTTTGGGTTCTTGAAAGTGATGATCACAAGCCAATATTAACTGACTGGGATCCTCTTCTTCATCTTCACACTCAATCATGTGAATGACAACGTTCTCTTTCGAGTGGTCTTGAGCTCCTTGCTTTTTAATCGTTATGACCATATTTTTAGGGAGAGGATTTGTGAAGATACCCATCTTTTGATTAGGCTCTTCGACAGGTTGATTTCTAGGTGCGACAGTGATGTCCCCCCTATTGATTAACCCTTGAATCACTCGTTTCAAATATATGCAGTTTCGAGTATCATGAGCATGATTTTGATGTCATTTGCACCACCTACTCTTATCCGTGACTTAAAATGGTGGTTCAGATGGTGGCGGGAGATAAACCATATTCTTAGCCAAGAGTAATTCCAACACTTTTTCTAATGGGTCTTTGAGAGGCGTGAAATTATCCTCTCACCTTTGGTTATTATTTTGAGCGTTGACTCTATGCTGACCCCTTTGATTTTGATTCGGATTATTGCATTGAGCAGCTGAACCTTGGGCCGATCCATTAACAATGATCTCATTAACCTAACCGGAAGCATTCCTTTTGTTTTTGTTTTTGTTCTTATTTTGGGGAGCTGTTATCAGCTTGTTGTCGGGCTTGGTGTTGAGGGGTGTCCCTCTAGCCCTTTCATGTCGCACCACCCGCTCGATCATGGAGTCAAAAGAGTGGGAGACAGGACCTTGGCTGAAGAATGTCTTATACTTGGGAGCAGCATTCTCTAAGACTATTGAGATCTTGTCTGGGTCTGTAAGCGGACATTCTATGACCCGCATTGCCGCCTCGCGGAATTGATCGATGAAATCCTCGAAGGATTCTCCTGGGTTTTGTTTTGTTGCACTAAGTTTGCCTAGGGAGATAGGTCTCGGTGTCGACCTGTGGTAGTAAGAGACGAATAGGTTGAACATTTCATTTGGAGTGATGTGTGGTTGAGCGGACATTATTCTCCAATGCCAGTTCAAGGCCTCACCGATCAATGTTTATGAAAAGATGACCTTCAGTTGGTTAAGCCTGTCTTGCAAAGCTCGAATGGAGATGAGGTATGCGTTGACATTAGTATCTGAATCGCTCTTCCCATTGAACTTATTTCTAAATTCTGGGACGACAAATCCCAAGGGAAGGTCTTTCATGCCTCCAAGGGTCTCATGAACATAAGCCTTTAGGGGTAGAATTTCATGCATGCCCATTTTTACATGCATATCCTGCATTGCTTTTAAGGTGCCTTCTTGTTGAGTATTTGGCATGGCAGTAGGCCCACTAGTTGGTGGGTTCCCAAGCTTAGACTGATAAGTTGAAACTTGGGGTATATATTGGCCTGCATGGGCCCGAGATTGACGAGCCGCAGTTACCAGGATGGTTTGATACATTGGTGCCTGAGGGGTGTACTGACCCATAAGTGTCGCCACTGGTTGCGAAAATTGCACGGTTTATTGGACCGGATGAACCAGAGGGATCGATTGAAGAATCGGCTGACTCGGCTGCAGTAAGGGTTGACCTATACCACTAACTTGGTTTGGGATCGAGCCGTAAGCTGGGGAATGAATAGTGTGACCTAGGTCAACTAGACTTTTGAGGACAGCTTGGACGGTTTGAGTCGACACCTCTGCTTCGTACAGTGTTCAGGACATCATGAGCTACACTATGGTGGCTCGAGGTTGGGTTAGATCCCCTAGACTTAGGTGGATCTTGGTTTTGAGATCGCTACACCTTAGAGTTGTCTTGGTTCGAGTTACGGGAATTGGCTTTAGATGTTGCATGAATTTCTTCCCTCACTCGACTTCTACTTTGGTTGCCTAAAATCCCCTGTAGGATGATGCCTGGTCGGACTCCCTGACTATTCAAGGTTTATCGGGCGGAGCCGGCTTTTTCGGCCGCACAAATCTCAGGATTAGGAGTGGATGCTTAGGACTCTGCCTCTAATTGAAGACTTGGGCATTGGATAATTAATTGTCCTGAGGTCTGTCAATAACTCTAAGGGATTGCAGCATACCGGTTCCTAGGTTTGGGCAGATTAGGCTTAGAGTCGGCCATGGAGCAGTCATCATGGTCGCCTTGAGTGACTGGCATAGTGATTGCTTTTGGCTGGGTTCTAAAATCTAGACTTAGGTAAGATCTAAACTCGAAGACTTAGGGCAAACCTAGCTTGACACTAGGGGCAAAAACCTTAGCTAAGACCTAAGCTAAGACTAGACTGGAACCTAGACTTACTAGACTCAATGGATTTTGGTTAAGACCCTGAACTAGGTAAGTCTAGTCTAGCTCTAAAGGAAACTCTTAAGCTTAGACCTATGCTAGAACCTAAACTAAGATCTAGACAAGATGATGCACGAGTCTTGGCTCGTACCAAGAGGGGGTCTAGGTTTGGAGGGGTAAGCAACCCTAATGTTTTCTTTTCTTTTTTTTTTCTTTTTTTTTTTTATATTTTTCTAATTTTGATGAAACACGGTTAAACTAAGCATGGTGAAAGCAAGGAAAATATGATTTCAGCCAAAATTAACAAACTAAAATAAAATCAAAAGGGCAGAAACATAACAGATCCATTTGAAGCAAAATATTTTTTTATATTTTTAAAAATTTTATTTTAGGTCAAATATTCATCAAAAAGGAGCCAAAAGTCCTTAGATTGGTCCTGTGGGGTCCTAGAAGTTTTTTGGGACACTTGCAGTTGGGCGACACGGGTGTAGTCGCCTAGGCGGCACTAGTGGTGTCGCCCTTGCAAGCTGGGCGACACGGACGGTGTGACCCAAGAAATTATTATTTTCATTTGTTTTATATTTTTATATTGTTAATAATGATGAAATAATGCTACTTTAAACTTGGAAGAAGCAAGAAATAAAAATATTTATGATGAAATAAATTAAAATAATGTAAAATAGAAAAACCTAGATTGAACTAAAAAACATTTTTTTTGTAATTTTAAAAATTCCAAAACTCTGGATTCTGGTCACAGCTGACTTTTGGGAGCTTTTGTGATGGATAACAGTGAATAACAATCGTATTTTGAGGCTTGGATTAAGCTTGAAATAGCCCCATGATGGGCGTCAAACTATTTATGATGAAAATCTGACAGATCTTCTGATGAAGATCTCTCGAATTTTAACACCTTAAACTAATTAAAAATATGTAAATAAAGTGGTAGAGAAAGTGAGACATATTGAATTCAGATCTGAGGCAAGATTTGCCCGAAAACGAGCAGATCTACTCTCAGATCTAGGGCAAAGCCAGCATGATCTAGAGCATTAAAATATGATTTTTTAAGACAAGTTAACAGATTAAAAATAAATAAAAGAAGCAAAATAGTAAACAGAAGAAGAAATAGAGAGGAAGAAATAATACTAAACCGGGCCGGATGGCCTGGGATTCCCAAGCCTTCGAGGGCTCGCCCGTATCAGAACCGATCATCTTTGCCTCTCTGATTTGGATGTTGACCAGTAGATCACTGGTGTAAAGGATGTTGTACCCTAATTCTAGTATTGATCTAGGGTTTTTGTGCCCTAGGTCTAGGTTTTCTCAGTCTTGAGGGTTAGGACTTCAGGAAGCTAGGGTTTTTATATTCTCTAGGGTTTTCAATCTAGATATTTTTCTAAAGCTGTCGGTCTTTCTTGGGGTCTGGAGGAGAATTTCCTTAGTTTTAGAAGGGTTTTGTGATCTCCAAAGGTTGAATATGAATTCTGAGATTTTTTCTAATTTTTGGGGATTTTTCTTAAATTTTTAAGAATTTTCTAAGGGTTTCCTATTTTTGGTATTTTGGATAATTTTCCTAATTTCAAGAATTTCTAAGGTTTTTTTTGTCTCTTTTTCTCTCTCCTTTTGAGTTAGAGAGAGGGGGTATTTATAAGATTCAATTGGTAATTTTTCCTAAATTTTTTGGAGGTTTTTGGGAATGTTTTGGATTTAGCTTGAAGTTTTAACCTTATCTAATTAAAGAAAACGCGTTTACTGTATCATTAGATGTGTTGACTGCATCATCAGCCCGCGTCAGGGCCTGTTGGGCTCGTTACAGCCCGGCCCACGGACCAACAGTTGGGTCTCATAGGGATTAAATTATCATTTGTTATATCGTTTTATCCGGAGGTCCAATTCAGGCGATTCTTGGATCGCTGGAAAGCTCTTGGGATCTACTTCAAATTGAGATAGGAATTGAGTAGTTTTGGGGTAATTAAATTTGGTGTACTAGGATAATGTAGTCCTAAGGGTTCAGAAAACGATAGAATTTGCCAGATTTAAAATGGGGTGTCTACTATGCTTATGTACATGATCAGGATATGCTCATGTAAAACATTTTTTAATTATTTTCTTTGGAGTTGGGACTAAAATAAAATCCAAAGAAGTATCGTGAATCCTTAAGATTTAAAGAAGCACTGTTACTCCTAGTACGAACTAATAACCAACTCATTGATTCGTATGTGAATTGTGACACAAAGCATCAATACTAATTGGTCGATAAAAATATTAAAAATTTAAATAAATTGTTTAAGATTAATTTGGTTTGAAGCATCACAGTCTTTTGTTTACCGTAATGACAAAAGACATCTTTACGGTAATTAGATTACCGTAATAGTTATTACGACACTTCTATTACTGTAAATGGCTGTAAGAGCATTACGATAAACAAAAGACTGTAATGCTCAAAAGTTCTAATGCACTCTTGAGCATTACAGTCTTTTGAGTATCTTATTGTAAGGAGTTTTTACAGTAATCTAATTACCGTAATACCTATTACGGTAATCTAATTATCGTAATGAACTTCTTGAGTATTATAGTCTTCTGTTTATCATAATGCTCTAAAAAAAAGTTACGGTAATTAAAAGACCGTAAAGACGTGTAAGAGAATTACGGTAAACAAACGACCGTAATGCTCAAGAAGTTATAGATTGTGAGCATTACGGTCGCTTGAGTACCGTAATGGAGGATGTCTTTATGGTAATCTAATTACCGTAATACCTATTACGCTAATTTAATTACCGTGAAGATGTCTTTTGTCATTACGGTACTCAAAAGACCGTAATGCTCTAGTGTCCACTGGAACTTCTTGAGCATTACGGTCTTTTGTTTACCGTAATGCTCTAAAACAAAGTTACGGTAATTAAAAGATCGTAAAGACTTGTAATAGCACTACGGTAAACAAACGACCGTAATGCTCAAGAAGTTCCAGTGGACTCCGAGCATTATGATCGTTTGAGTACTGTAATGGAGGATGTCTTTACAGTAATTAGAGCATTACAGTACTCGAAAGACCGTAATGCTTAATATTTTGATACTTTACGGTGAAAATAGTCATCAAAAAATTGAATAAGCTTGAACTTGAGTGATCTTAAACATACTTTACATATACCATATTACATAAAATTGAACTAGCTTGATCACATACTTTGTAAAAATCATATTAGCAGGCATTAGCCTCTTTACAAATTCATCTACTCGATTTATATGTCATATCAGCAAACACAAAATGACATCAAAAAAGATGAACAGGCACTAATGGCCTCTTTACATTATTTCATATACTTGATTTACATGCCTTCCGATTATGGCCCACGACCCCTCATTGGCTACACTTAAGAGGCCTAATCTCTTTGTACTTTGTTTGCCAGTATCATTTCTTTGGTCAACCCGTGGTTCGCAGCTGGCGGCATTACTGTTGTATAAACAATATCAGGCAACTCTAATGCATCAGGCATTGGGTTGAAGGGAAGGGAATATGCTCTACGGTACATTTGAACTGTGAAATAAATGCCGCAAATATCTGTAACATCTTCATGCTTATGATCTATAGCGACGATTGCATGACTGCACAACAACCCATTAACATGTCACACCCGACAGCTGCATGTATGAGTCATCAAATTAACAACATATTTCTTATCCGCATTGATCTCATACAAACCATCATGTGCCCATGTAGCTATATGAAGGAATCTGGACTTATCCCTCCTCATGTCTATTACATTTTAGGTCTTCGGTGTAAACACACAGCTCCATTCTAGAGACATGACCATCTTCTTTAAAAATTCTTCTATTAGCTTAACCCTTAGGCATTTAAAGAGTTTAATAAGGGACTTCTCCCAAACCTTTAATATCCATTGGTTATATGGTTTAGAGATGTTCGATGTAAGATGATTATATATACACCCCAAAAAATATGTGTTTGCCTAATATTTCGGATGATGTAACATGATCCAGTCATAGGCCTCAACATTTGTACTCTTAATCTTTGTCATGTACTCATTGAAATATGTTATAGACAATACACGTGTAACTTTCCAATAAAGGTTTATGAGCGCTGAATTTTTGTAGGCCTTTTTGAAGTTATCAACAAGGTGATTCATACAATAGCCTTGTTCACTGGTTGAAAATACCTTTTCAATTGCGGCTTATATCCCTTTCTGATGATCTGAGACAATAGTCAATGCTAGCAAATCAGGCATCTCACAAAACTGCTCATTGAGAAGCTTTAGAAACCATGTTTTTTCACTCTTAACCACTACATATGCTATAAGAAATATAGTTTCATTCGCATCTACCCCAACTGCAACCAATAGTAACCCGTTGGATCTTTCCTTTAGAAATGTCTCATCTAGTCCTATTAGTGGCCTACAACCAAACATAAAACCATACAAACATGGACCACACACTCAAACCTATCATGATCATCTGTTTGAATAACTGTTACGCTTCCAGGGTTAGTGATTCGAATCTTATGAAGGTATTTAACGAGATCCTTGTATGTTTTCACATGAGAACCCTCATGTATCTCTTATGCAACCTCTTTGTCCCGCCATGCCGATTGGTAAGATAGCATGACACCGTGATCACGTTGTATATCACTAACTACATCTCCAAGTATCAGATTGGGCATATCATTCAAACGGTCTTTGATCTTGCTTGCCACTCAGTGGCTTCGAGTAAGAGGCTAATGAACCGTACCTATTTTGTCAGTACATGAGTACATATTTACAAACTTCTTTACCTTGAAGAAGTTTGTTGTATTAACCCTCCAACAACACACTTGCCATGAACACCCATATGCAGCACACCTCGCTTATACAAGTCTCACCTCGGTTTCTATAAACTTCATATTGAAGTTTCATGATATGACATAATCAATAAGGTGGTTACGGTATCATGCACGTCATCAAAATCGTGACCTTCTCCAAGTATAACTTTGTAACGGTTAATCCTAAAGGGGCTTTCTATCGAATCGATGTCATCGATATGCCACTTGATTACTGAATCATGCTCATCTTCTACGCCTATGCTAGCAGCACATTCATTGTGAACTACTTGTTCTGGTCGGGAAGAGTTATAGAAAAAAAAATTAAGAACAAGTCAGAATTATCCTAACACATAACAAAAAATTAACAAATAAGAAAATTAATGATTTTCATTGCAAACTTCTTACATGACCAATCTTGATGGACCATTATCGGGTATTGTTGGTGGTCGATATTCAGTGCAGTGAGACTTAATAAGTTTGTTTGATACGAATATAAAGATGGGAGAAGACCCTTCCATCATATTTGCAATGTTGTTGTCATCATCAATACGTATCATATTACTGTTACTTGGTAACCCTGGGTCAATATACCTAATAGTCATGGTACTAGGGGCATAATTTGATACTTTTGACAAATGATCATTTACTTGGTCAAATGATAGGATCCCCTTAAAAAATATAACCTTCACGTCCCCACCGTCATAGAAAATACATCCATCATTAGATTTCCTCTTGAAAAAACCACCAAAGTGTAAAATGATTTTCTCTCTGTTGTCGCCCATTATTATTGCGTACAAGCTCAATCACTGCAAAGAAATTTCAGATGGAAACAAATATAAAATACTTATAAGAAGTTTCAAAAAACTTACATATAATGAGGAGATTGCATTATAGAGGGACATTGGATTGCAAAACTGATGCCACAATATAAATAAAATTACAATGGCCAACCCAACTACATCAAGTATTATAGAAAAACATTATTTTGATGGCAACCATTAAATAAATCTAAAACTTATTTATGCAACAATATAAATAAATCTAAAACTTATTTATATAATATTTTAATCAAGCTACCAAGTACTATAGAAAAACAACATAATATTTTGATGACATACCTATAAAATAATGTTGGTGTGTATAGTTGATGCTCTTAGAGACCTCATTCAAATATTGATAAATAATGGATGATAAGATAGAAAATAGATGAGGGAGATAGAAAATGGATGAGAGAGGAGGCTAAGAAAGAAGAAAATCCTAAAGAAATCGTGAAAATAGGGTTTTATAAAAATAAAAATGGTAAAAAAAAAAGCGGGAGTACATTATGGTTATTTTAATGCCGTATAATCTATGTAAAATATTACGGTAGTTCGAGTACCGTAATTGGATATCATGACGTTACGGTAATTAAAGTACCGTATAAAATGTGCTAAGAATTACGATATATAAATTACTGTATAAAATTTGTTAGTCATTATGGTATTTAAATTACCGTAATGTTCTTCATGATAATATGACTACCGTGAACATCATTTTGGTCCAAAAAAACCCGAAAATAATGAGAAAGGGTGTAGATAAGGGTTTTGGAAGTTAGGGTTTTTTTCAATTAAGCTAAAATATAGGTATATTTGTGATAATTTCCCTATTGTTTTTTACAAATAAATGATATGAAATTTTGTAGGCAGACGTGCCTTAGTGAGATGAACATGAATAAAATATAAAACAAATAATTTGAATGATAAAAATTATGCAAAATACCCTTATAAAAATTAAGGGGTAATTTTATCATTTTATTTTATGACTATTATTTTTTAAATATTTTATTTTGGTGCGACTTGGTCATATGTACACATGCCCCAAATTTTAGATAAATCTGATGAGTATAATAATTATAAAAATTCAAATACTATTAAATAATTGTGACTGTGATGAACTTTGGACGGTGATGAGGTGTAGGTGAAGTACTATAAAACTTTACTTATAGCCATTTTGTAGATGCTTCTACACACACACACATACACACA
This sequence comes from Amborella trichopoda, assembly GCF_054954075.1. Taxonomy (NCBI): domain Eukaryota; kingdom Viridiplantae; phylum Streptophyta; class Magnoliopsida; order Amborellales; family Amborellaceae; genus Amborella; species Amborella trichopoda. The sequence goes on from NC_142336.1 coordinate 11,670,849, forward strand.
CACACACACACACACACACACACACACATATATATATATATATATATATATATATATGAGATTAGTGCACTAGCTCATGTAAACATATGAGCCCAACAGTCCAGATTGAATCTGGGCCGATCTAACGGTCACGGCATCATTTCATGTTTGAATTTTAATTTTTTTTATACGAATCCAAATAACTTGAAATTTTAGGCATCCATTCTTCTTATCAAAGCGCACCTGATAAAAATATTTAAAAAATAATGTCTAATAAATAAATTGATCAAAATACTTTCAAAACATTTCAAGGGTATTTTAATCAATTTAATTCTTATAAACTATTTTATTGATATTTTTATTAGATTATCCTATTTTTGAATAATACACGCCTAAAATTTCAATTTATTTGGATTTATAAAAAGGTTAAATTTAAAATATAAAATGAGGTCGTGACCGTCAGATCATCCCATATTCAAATGGCCCGTTGGGCTCATTTGACTTGTGAGCTAGTGGGCTTACAAGTCAAATGAGCCCAACGACCCCGATTGAATCTAGGTCGATCTGCCAGTCACGTTTAAATTTTAATTTTTTTTATAAATTCAAATCACTTAAAATTTTTGGTGCATGTTCATAAAAAATAGGTGAATCTTCGAAAAATATTAAAAAAATATTTTACATGAAAAAATTGATCAAAATATCCCGTAATATTTTGGGGGTATTTTGGTCAATTTTATTTTACAGATTATTTTTTTATATTTTTATTAGGTGCGGCTTGATGGGAAAAATACACGTCTAAAATTTTCAGTGATTAGGATTTCTAGAAAAAACATTAAAATTCAAATACTACTATACATCCATGCTCGTTAGATCGGCCCAGATTCAATCGGATCGTTGAGCTCATTTTTACTTGTGAGCCCAGATTCAATCTGGGCCGTTGGGCTCATATATATATATATATATATATATATATATGGAAAAATCTTCCCAACGCCTATAGGCAAAAATGAACAATTATTTCACCTATGCTCATCACAGTACAAAGTTCATCGCTCAGTCACGATTGTCTGGTAGTGTTTTAAGTTTCATTTTTTATATATATAAATCAGAATGATTTGAAATTTTGTATGTATATACATCTTAGTGAGACGCATCTAATAAAAATATGAAAAACTATTTTACAAAATATATATTTACCAAAATACCCCCATAAATTTTTGGGGATATTTTATTCAATTTATATTTTTGAATTATTGTTTTGATATCTTTATTAGATTCTCCTATTTTTGTTATACATACGCTCCAAATTTCATATCATTTTGATTTGTAGAAAAAAAATGAAAAATAGAACACTGCTGGACAACTGTGACCGTACGATGAACTTTAGACGGTGATGAGTATAGGTGAAATCACTATTTATTTTGGCCTATAGACGTTGCGTAGTATTTTTTGATATATATATATATATATATATATATATATATATATAGGATAATCTATACTTTACAACCTTTCAAATTACAAAAGTTCAAGATAGAGAGAGTTGTGAAGGGTGGATTTATTAATTTTGTAGCTTATTTTTTAAAAAAAGTTACTTTTGTAGGGTAATTTTGTAAATATTACTACAATACAAATGATACTTTTGTCATCTCCATAAGGGATAAAGTTGAAATTTTAACTAAAAAACAAACTCTACAAAGTTCCAAGACACTAACTTCTAAAATATCATTGCACTTTTGTGAAAATTCAAATTTGCCATTGTTTGATGGTAAAGTTAACCATTTAAATAAGTTTTTAATAAAAAAAGTAATGATTGTTTTGATAAATACACCCATCACAACTCTTTCTAACTTGAACTTTTGTATTTTGAAGGGTTGTTAACTCTAGACATTCATATGGATTCCTCTTGGGTTTCCCTCTTTATAAAAGCTATTTTGTAAAAAGAGAAATAGATGTATAGAAAAAATACATGAGAGTGTAAGTTTTTGTAGTCCTTGTATAGGTGTTTTAGAGCGAGATATCATTTGTATTCTCCATATTTGCATTACGTTTTTCTGATTAATGGAAGAGAATTTATTGCCATGTAGTCGTAGGCAATTATCGAACCACGTAAATCTTTGTGATTTGTCATTTTAATTTTCAATACTATTTTTTTTTCTTTTATTTTTACCCTAACCTTATTTTTTAGGGTGCGGTTTGTATATAGCCTAGGCTCTAAACAATCAAATTATAGCCTACCTTTAAATAGTATCGATAAATGTGCTTTCAATACTAAGAATATTTGTAATAGCCTTAAAATTTATTTTCATCTTTATTTATACAATTTAAAGCTTCAAAAACAATGTAGATCAATAGATCTATGGAAACTTGAAAATCTTGAAAATTAGTTGTCCAAAAATGCGTTATAAAATTTACTATTTCCAAAACTTGAAATCCATTTTTTTTATCATGTCCATGCATTTTGATGTCGAGATGGTCAATTTGAGGATATTTGAGCATCAAAACAACCTCTTCTACTGAAATTTTTGAGGTGCTCTATGTAAACTTTTTCCTATTTTTTATCCTCTATAAAAAAAAAAAAAAAAAAAAAAAAAGAACATTACCCAGATGATCCGTAATCAATCTACCCATAGTTGCATGTCCCGAATTTCCACCATTAAGATTTATGCATTCCATCGGTGGTGGACTCCATTGTCCTCCCATTTTATTCTACAAACATTTTTGAGACACTCTCCATATTAGCAATTAAATCTACTCTTGAACTATTAGAGAAATTCCTTTAAGATTGGTGTCTAATTGAACAAAGAATCTAAAACCTTCTGCTTGACTCTCCCTATTGCCACCACTCCATTAAACAACCTCGTATTTTTCTCCCTCTCCATACTTCTTAAAAATGACTTTCCATGTAATATTGCTATGACTTTTAGGCATCACCATTGTGATAACCACCTACTAGACAGCCTACATCCAAATGCTACGAGTGAAGGGGCAATTCATGAAATGATTGTCGCCTTCCTCCTCATCACTTTAGCACAAGTATATATTGACTATAATTTTACCTCTCTTCTTTAAGTTATCCACCCTTAATACTCTTCGGATGCTCAAAATCTACAAAAACAATTTGAACTTTGTGTGGGATTGGCCATTTCCTTACCTTCGCCCGTCTAGACTCAGTCCATCTCATTCTATCGTGAAATACGTATAATGACTTGACTTAACTGAGAATACCCCATCGTTCTCCTCCTCTCACACGACCTCATTTTTTCCTTCCAGGATCTCACATAGCATGGAGTTTCGATAACAATTGTTTTAATTGAGCAATAACCGCATCAGGCACTCTATTGTTATGGAGACTACTTTACACTTGAGTCTGATATACATGAATTACCAATCATGGGATGCCCTCTCAAACCCCTCCCGATTTTAGTATACACTAAAAAAAAGATCCAACGATGATTGGAAGGTTTTTTTTGTTGGGTAAATCAGTAGGGGAGAAGGCGCCCTACCCGCTTTTCATTAATAATAAAAAAGAAAACTACAGTTCATAAAGTTACAACCCTAGAATAGGGCACTTGTGCCACATCATGTAGTAATGCAAAAAAAATAAAATCCGGTGGTCTAGCTCACCAAACAGTAGCCTCTAAAAAAATTGTAGCTTTCTTAACAAGGCATCAACCACCATATTTGCCTCACGATTGGATAGAGAAATATTGAAGGTGGGGGATCTTGCTTCTCAAAGGTCACTACAAGAATGTTAGGAGTCAAGTAACATAAAATTGGTAGATAAGTACTAGAATATTAGAATACAGCATAGATGCCCAAACAAAACCGAATGGGTGGTATAAAGAGGAAAAGAGATGTTTAGTAGAAGACAAGAGCAAGGCAAAAAAGATAATGAAAACAATGAAAAAGAGCACCAAATTGATAGAGACCAATGAAAATAAAAAAAATGAAAGGAGACGTATGAGAGGAAACAAACCAAAATATTGAAGCACAAAAAGGAGAATAAACCCACATGCCCTAGCTCTGTATGCTTGCAGCTTTCTAGAAAGTTGTGCCAACTAAGCAAGAGAGAAGTGTGGGGGGAGTGGGTGGCCAAATCTAGTCACACACTCGGGGGGTTCAGCGGGTTATTATAGTCCGCCGGGAGTATACGGTTAAATTCTCCCTCGGGTAATACCTTATCTGGGATTGATTTGAGGGGCTCAATTTTTGATGATATAACCTCTTCAATTCATAGATTCAACCTAATAAAATTTTCAATTCATAAATTAAACCCAATAAAATTTTTTTTATGATTGACCTCCATTCAGTTGAAAAAAATAGTCTCCAAATTGAACATAGACAGTTCAATTTAAGAGGTTGAGATCTGAATGTTAGAAAACTCATAATTCAAATTATTTTCTTTTGAGAATAATCATCTAGTGATTCTTAGGAGGTCCCCAAAATTTCAGATTGAAAAGTCCTCCTAAGTAGGTCTTTCGACCAAGGGAGTAGATATATATTATACTCCCACTGGAGCACGATATATTTTCTCAAAAATGAAAAAATGCACACTATTTAGCACAATATATATAGAAAAACAAATTATCTCCATTTCTTGAGAGAAGGGGGAGGAGAATAGCTTTTGTGGATTAGGGTTGCTCAGTTTTTTGGAATGACAAAGTAGGCCCCAATCTTCCTTTTGGACTGGTTTCTCGGTGCTAGATTGGCTGATTGTGTTTTGGTAGCCCGTCAATGACAGTGAAAACCATGGGTATTTGGGTGGCAAAATCAAATATATGGAGCGGATTACTAGAAATGGAAGTGGCCAAACTAGCCCCATTTTAATCATGGGTATGGTTTGTATCGGGTCGATGCCCTAAACCATCAGGGTAAGGAGTGCCTTCAAATAGCGTGTGCTTCAAAACTGGAAGTTTTTGTGATGGCTTGAAATTTTATTTTTATATCTAATTACAAAATTTAAAGCTTCAAAAATAGTGTAAATCAAGCAAACCTATAAACCCTTGAAAATTTTGAAAATTGATGGTCGAAAAATTCATTAGAAGATGCACTATTCTCAATACTTGAAATCCATTTTTTTCTATGTCCGTGTAGCTTAAGGTTAAGATGATGAATTTGAGGATTCTTGAGCATTGAAACAACCAATTCTAGTGAATTTTTAAGGTGCACCTTAATTGCCCTTATATAAAGTTTTTCGTTTAATCATGCATAGCCCAAGGGGCTACAACTATTGTTTGCTGCCAAAATAAATATTGATAGTTGGACTACTTAATGAAACTTATTTATCCCATACACCTGGTGGAACAAAAAAAAGTGAAATATGATGACAGTTTGAGATAGAAATTTCAAGAGATAATAAGGGAGGAAAATATCAAATTTCACATGTAAGGAATGGTTAGATTTCTGTTAAAAAAAATTTAAAAAAATATTTGGGGAAATTTAGGTAAATATCCTCTATAGTTTTTGGAATTTAAAAATGTCTCCGATATTTATATTTTTTATTCATATCTTGCTTTTGAAGAACATGTGTAGCATCTTAATTTATCTTTTTTTTATTCTTTAGAGTAAACTCAACTTTCGAGTGTCTAGCTTCTCACCATCATGCATATGTGAAATACAAAAAATAATAATTAAATAAAAATAAACTGACCACAATATACATACAAAATTTAGGGGTATTTTTTATTTGTTTGGTCATTTTATGTATTATAAATTTTATCTTATAAATTTTTCCAATGCTTAATGATGGGCGGTATGGATGTCCGATGTTTGAGCTTAATCCGATATATACATAAAAAAGAGGATATTCTTTTAGGATCTAAAACTGAACTCATTCATTTCTGGTTTTGCTTTTCTTCTTTGGCATTTAATAAGAGAGAGGGAGAGAGGACTCTCAAACAAAAAAACTTTCGTTCTTTTTTGTTTGATATAGAGAGAGAAAGAGGGAGAGACTTTATGTCGTGTACTTTGAATTTAGTGAGGTGAACTTGTTGAGTCTTTTTGCTATGATTTTGGTTGAATGATTGTGTTGGGTGAGAAATAAAATGCTTTGAAATTTACCATGACAAAGACATTCTAGCATCTCATATTTACCCACATCTTTTCTTCCTTTTTTTTTTTTATTTTTTTATCTCTTTCCTTTGATCACTTTGAAGTGACCCAAGTCCTACCATAAATTTCACATCTCAATATTTATGTGCCCAAATTCATCACGTGGCCAATCGCGTTCCAATCAAAACCCTCCATTGAAAAAACAAAGCTCCACCACCCACTGCCAAGCAAAGCCAAGTTGGTTGCTAGTCCAGTCTGTTCCTGCAGGCTGCTTGTATTGAATTTACAAATTATGCTCCCTTCATATTAAACACAAGATGTAAGGATACGAAGATGTAAGGATACGAAGAAAAAAGAATTTCAAACCTTAAAAATTGGATATCTTGTAACGAATTATTTGGACCTTCTACTATCAATATTTTTAAGTATTAATAGATGTGTTCGATCTGTACTATTTTTAAAATTTCAAATTTTATAAGTAGAGTTAGAAATAGATTTTGAAGCCATCATAAAGTTTCTGATGCTCGAACTACATCTCCATAAAATTTTAGACGTGTGCCTTACTTGGACAGCATAAGTAAACCTCACCCTTCAAACAAAAAGGGTGAAAAATCACATACTCTACTTGTTTTAAAAAAAAAAAAAAACATACTAAGATTGAATAGAGATCGTCTAACTTTTAGATAGCTAGCTCTTAGTATTTAGGAACTTTATCGAATTTTATTTTTGACACTCAGTGGTGATTTTAAAGTGGGTCCTGAAATTGCTAATCAATAAAAATGTTCCTATGGGTATTTTGCTCGAGGGAGTATATGTACAATTTGATCATAAGAGAACTTAATACATTGTTTTAAAAAGGATATGTAACCAAATTAAGATATTTTCACGTGCAAACCTAGGGCTTATGTTGTCGTCATTGAACTTAAAAAGTAATGCCCCTTCGTAATTAGCATATTAGAGCCCAAAAGGGACACATAAGCTAAATAAGGGTTGTACTCAACTCCAAATATAGGATTTTATCTTCTAAAATGCAGAGTACAATCCTTATTATACAAAATATTGAATTTAGATAAAGAAAAGCATATATAATGAGACGATTTATCTTTGCTGACAAGGTGGTTATAATTAATCTTGACAATTGGATGTAAAATTAGGTGGCTATGTTTATTCCAATGACTAAACTCAAAGTTCAAAGGAATTTTTTTCAAACTTTCACACACCCAATCTATCAGATTTTACATCGGATGGTTATGAATAATTGTTACATCTTTGGACCAAAACAAATGGTGTCACATTATATACAATCCCTTTAGATCAATAGCCAACACATGTTATTTCACATAATAAATTTTTTGTTGGGTAGAGAATAACTATACCAGCTTCTATATATTTTTATATGTTAAAAATTGAAAATGCCTATGGCAAAGTGTATGTTCATATGCAAAAATGTTTATGTTTTTCTTAGTGTTTGTGTACTTTTACTGTGCTTGTTCTCCTGCCAAGTACCTATCAGTGCTCATAGCTGGGCATCTTTTTTCTTTAAATTCGTAAATACCATTGACGGGCTTCCATGCAACTCTTTTCAATAGTCCACATTTATTTATGGAAAAAAAAAGGTAAACAAAATTGGAGGGAATATGTTAAGAGAAAAGAGAAAATGGAGACTATTGCCCAATTCACTTAAATTTCAATTTTGTTTTTTTAAAAAGCAGCCCTAGCTAAGCAGGTTCACTAAATAACTACCTCACTTTAAAAACTCCCATTAAAGAAAGAACCGATCGACCCTTAGTTCTATGATAAAACCCTTATCAAAATAAGTAAAGCCTCTCCTCATAACTCATCTAAAATTGCAGTTCAAGCATTAGAAAATTCTTACATCAATCATCTTGGGTTGAGCCTTGATCCTTATGGTTATGAAAGAAAATAGGATTTCAAGCTTTAAATATAGTGTATATTGTAATAAATTATCTAGACCGCCTATTTCTCCTAAAAATAAGTATATATAGATATGTAAGATCTTATTTTTTGAGTTTCAAATTTCATTGTAGGTTTTTAAAATTGATTTTAGAGCCATCATAGAGATTTTCGTCGTTAAAAGTGCTTTCCGAATGAGAATTTGTGGTGAAGTGATATTTTATTTTCATAAAGCCTAAGCCTTATAGAATTTTTTTTTTTGGGTAAGTACTTTATAGAAACCTCATCCTTAAATAAACCAAACTTGAAATATAAGATATTTTCAATGTTTCATTATATTACCAAAAAGAATTCAAATTTTGAAATTTTAAAAAACTTGAGGTAGTTTGGTATTTTTTGAAATATAGGGCATTTAACGGTTGGCTTTCATTTTACAGTGGAACTCAACTCAGGTTTGACTGTTGCTTTGACCCTCGACCTGCTACTGAATGCGATTGCCATTTTCCATTTGCTTTTGAATAAATCAACAATTAGGCGCTTTTGTTAATATTTATTTAATATAATTACTTCGGATGCGTGCTTTGGAGGGACAAATTCCACTAGGATTTGGTTGCTTCTCTTTGAGGGCATTCTCTCCCCTCTCCTCTCCTCTCTTCCCTGAAACTCAAGCCTGACCAGATCCAACCACCTACTCTTCCTAACCCCACATTGTGCACTTTCTCTCTCATCCAAAGTTTCTTCATTCTCTCTCTACTTATTTCTCTATCATCAAAGAATTTATCGATTCTCTTTACTCTCTACCTCGATTTGTTGTGATTATACTTTCTGCAAACATGGAACCCTTTTAATCGGATTACTTGCCTCAGTTCCTCTCAAATTTAGGGCTTTTTTGGGAGGAATTTGCTATGGTTTCTCCAAATGTGGAGGATTACTGACTGGAAAACTTGGGGTTTTTCCCCACTATCAAGTGATTTTTTCCCACTACAGGAATTTGATGCCTGTTCAGAGTTGTGTTCAGTTGATTGGAGAAAAATTAGGGAAAGGAGGAGATTCTTTTGGGCTTTCCTCTGAGGAAGGCTCTGCAAGATGTCGGCTTCTCTGGCACCTTTCGATCGCCCTAGAAATGGTGTTGCTAATACTGTAGGCTCTGAACCCCTGGTTTTCAGTTGTTTGCTTCAAACTTTGGTGTCTAATTGTTAGATTTCATCTTCTTTTATGGGAAATGCAATGCTCATGAATGCTTATTGGAATATTGTAGTATTCAGTTTGTCCTGGGTTTGTTTCAGTGGGTCGTAGAAACCTCCTTATACAGGGGAACATATTGTTCTTCATCTCTGTGTACTTGGCATTTCTTTTGTGGTACTTGTTGTTGAAGGATTTACTCTCTGTTTTGAATTTTATTAATTTTATTAGAAATTGCTTGTTCTCTAAGAAGTTATCTCAAATGTTGTAGTCCTTGTGTTAGTCTGCAATAATAGACCTGTGATTGGAATATCTGTTTTTTCTACTACTAATACTAACTCCTGAAGTCTTGATTTATTTGCATTGTTGAAACTCTTGCTGGAGTCCTCAATTGCTAATTGATGTTCTTGCTCAAATCCTGAAATGCAATTGATATCGTTTATCAATTCCTGAAATTTCATTAGGTTACATTGTGTTCAACTGTTCATTGCATCTGATGCTATATGAAATGTTATGGTTTAGGAGCTCTCTAGTGACTCAGTCAGCGGTGACACTCATTTCACTCATTTGTGCAGGTTTTCAAGAGTGGACCTCTTTTCATATCATCTAAAGGTCAGTTATTCCTGTTACTATGTTCTCCTGTTTCTTTTGGGCAAAATGTTGTTCATTCACACATGTGTCTGGATGCAAGCTTCCATGTGCGTTTGCAGTTTAGAGTAAACATTTTTTTTGGGAAATTGGCAAATCTTCCATATCTGGGCACACATACGAGTAGTATCGTTTCTAGTGACAGACTATTGTTGGATGACATATAAATTTAAACATGAATGCACACATACATCTGTGTATATCTATGATATGTGTAATTGTGTCACATATAACCTACATACATTGTTCCATACAAACATTCAGACTCAGGAATATTTAGTGTGCAAAAAATGAGATTATTTACATTCTCAAAAAATATTTGTGTGCAAAAATGAGATTATTTTACACTAGGTGCTGGTAGTGTCTACAACCACGCAGGTTTATAAGATTAACAAAAGTGAGAGGATTGAAGGTGCTAAACAAATTGTCTTAACCAACAATGGAAAGAAGGCGGTCTATCTTAACCAACTTGGTAGTTTCTAGAGCCTAAATAGTGTCTTTTTTTTTTCTTGTTTATCCATGAAGACTGTATATTGGAAAAGCAAGTTCCTCATCAAGGCTTGAGAAAATCAAAGATTTTTGTTGCGAAAAACAAGATTGACATGGTCATGAATCTTGATTCAGTAATCAAAACATAAAAATGGCGGATTATGAGGTGTTTTGAGGTTGGAAAAGATGTGGGTGGTTTGGTTGGTAGAGGGTGAGTTAGAGCATGTGGTATGATCATGATTTGTATAGTAGATTCTTAGAGAAAGGTGATGCTATCATGGAAGTGCCCACTACGTCCTTTGAGTTCGAATGTTAGATTGCTTCACTTGGGACTTGTCAGCCACATATGTTCCCAATGGTCTGAGCCTTATATCTCATTTGACAAATTGAGGGAGATTAGGTGAATCATAGATGACTTATGATGTCTAGGAGTTGTTGTAGGAAGTGGGGAGTAGACTTGCTATTATTATGGCATGCTTTTCTGATGTTGTTGCATGCCATGGACTGATTGATTCTGTCTTTACAAGGAATATTTCACCCAATGTTTTAAAAAACGGTCCGAGCGCCTAGGCTCTTGCCTAGGCGGCCTGGACCAGAATACCGCAAGCCCAGACTCATACGGCTGCTGCATGGGTGGATGTACCTGGGCGGGCGCCCAGGGACGTGGCTTTTATTTATTTATTTATTTTTTCACTACCCAAAAGGGAACATGGGGTAATTTTGAGGTTTAAATAGGTTATGGGGGTTATTTTCAACCCCCAAAGGTAAAAGAAAAATTCCATAAACTTTCAATCTCTTAGCTATACCTGTTTTTGAGAATCAAAAGTATTTTTTGTGGTTTGAAGATCCTTCCTAAACCTTTTCACTTATTATGAAATATGAAGAGTTGGAGTGTATTACTAATACATATCCTATTAGACTTTTAAATTTTGTATGATTTGAATTTTGAAATTTTGCACAAATTTTTTCTCAACATGCGATATGTCATATTTTTGTATATAAAAAAATATGTCACAATATTTTTAAATGTAATAAATTCTAAAATTGACACAAATATATGTATATATACTACATATCTATATAACTTGTACACTAGGGCGCCTAAGGTTTTGGGCCCTCGCTTGGGCATTGGGCGCCAGGCCGGCCGCCTAGCGTTTCTTGAAACCTTGATTTCACCTGAACTAATAACCAACGGACCCGGACATATCCGGATTGGAACATTGCCTTATTTCTATGGACTAGGAAGAGAATGCGCCTTGTGTAGAGCGACCTCGGGAGATATCCCTATCCTCCCTTAGTGACCTCCTTGAGGGAATAGGAGCAGATAATGCTGGAAAAACTGTATTGTTGGAAAAAAACAATCTATGACTTCGTCCTCAGCCCTACATAAAATTCAAATATTGGGTGCTAGAAGCCTACATTCCACTATGCTCTAGGTGGTCCACTATGCTCTAGGTGGTCAACTATATGGACCTTATCAATTGGGACCAGCCAATAGGAAAAAGATTGTGAAAGAAGGGCTGCAGAGACAGATGAAATACTAGGGGTATAACCATTCCCCCATTCCCATTTCTTCGGACAAATACAAAACTTAATCTGGAACAACTTGGGGCTGTGGTATGTCCAGACCATCCTATCATGACCCCCTTCTTGGTATAAAATGGCCATAGAATTTTGGTCAAAAGCTTGCAAGTTTAACCAACACATAGATCCATAAGATCCTTCCAAACACGGGCATCTCAACAGCTTAATTCCTAAGCCCGCCAAACTCAAAAACAGCACCCCATACATAGGCCAATGTGGTTGGGTGCAATCTTGACCATGCTTGAAAACCATCATTTAGAGGAAACTCAATACGCCACTAGACCCCCAAAAACGTTGCCCTGCTCCCAACCCTGACCGTAAACCTAATATTCTTCCTAAACATTAAATCATCTAAAGTATTACTATCATGTCTCCCAAAACTGTTAGACTTCTACTTGTTTCTATACATCTTGATGGAGATTGCTTCCCGAAAGCATAATTTGTCACCCAGATGTATGTTCAGAGTGACCCAAAGCTTAAATTGAAGATCTCCTCGATATCTACAACTCACATATTGGGCTTCAAATTATTGTTCAAGCAGGCCAAAAAATTAGTGATAGTTTTTGTTTTTTTCTCAAGTGTATTAGGTTTCCTTGTTTTCATTATTGAGTCTTTATTATTACTATTTTTTTGAGATGATGGTTTCTTTGTTTTCATTTAGTGAGTGTTTTTGGAACACTGCTTTGGAACTCTAATCTAGGTTTCTTTGTTTTCATTATTGAGAGTGTATAGAAGCCAATTCTCATATACTTAGAGTACCACTATTTCAAGACGCAAGACAATACAACTTGAATTCTACATAATACACTTGAAATTCAACTTGCAAAATGAAATTACTGCAAGGTTACTGAGATTAGTGTAAACAAATGACTTCAAAATACACTTAAAAATAGAGGATAAAACTCAACTAGGGTCCCTTGTCCATCAACAAAACAAACTACTCAAGGAGATCAACAAACTACACATGTAGGATGTGCTTTTGAAAATTATGCACCACTCAAAATTACAATACAAAATTATACATCAATAAACTCCATAAAACTCAATAGGACATGATCTCCATCATAACAACGCACATATGCTCATGGGAAGCCGATTAGAGCTTTTGGGTGCCCGGTTTATGACCTTGCGTCTTAGCTATGTGCCATTGGGTGGCATGTGATGGCATAGCTCAAAATTCGGCTAAGTTCATCATCTCAATAGTGGGAAGCTAAGCATTTACTGATATGCACTTACAACATGGAAGGATTTGCATAGATCAAGTAATCTAAGAAAGTGGGAAAATCATGGGAGAAAACGAGGCTCTTAAAACACAAAATTGGTTTGATTGAGTTTACAAATCGAGCCACATAAATTCTGCATAATCTCCTCTTATGAAAACAACAATTTGAGGCATCAAAATGAAGATCTAATTGACTGATTTGGTGAAGAAAATCTCAGAAAAATATCAATAAAAAATGCTCAAAAAATCCTAGGAAAAAACTCATGGAAATGAGATCAATATATGCATGGATGATACCTTCAACTATATAAATCAAGAGGGATTAAGGTAGATTCAAGGGATCAATAATCTAACAACAAAATAATGAAGATAACTTGCTGTAATTGAGAATTTACAGCAAGGGGAATAAACTAGATTACTAGAATCAAAGAAAATAAAATAGATTTTATTCAATTGATGAGGCCTTAAGAATATATCATAGATGGCTTGAATTTGAGCTTTGGGTCACCATTAATGAAGTCATGAAAGAGCTTGAATGGAGCTTTCTCTCACATCATCTTGAAAGCAATTCTCTAGAGAGAGAAAGGAAGAGGAGAAAGCCCTTGGGCATGCCACTCTAGAATGGATGAGAGAGAGAGAGAGGTTGTGAACTCATGTTAAGAATGGAGGTTCAAGGGGGTATTTATAGGCTTGTAACCCTTCAATGCATAGATGCTTCTAGATTGATGAATCTTAGCCCTCCATGTCATCATCCAATGGCTACAAAGAGAGGCTTGATTCTAGCCCACTATCCACTATCATGCTATCAAAATCTGTGGTATGGATTTAAATATGTTTTATCCTTCTTTAATTCACTCCGACTTCCCTTCTTATTAAAATACCCATGCTCTTTACATTTAATAAACTAAAAATCACGTTGGTAGGCATTATCCTTGTGGTAATTTGACAAAATTTAAGTAAAACACAAATCTCAAAAGTTCCTTCTATTTTATAAGAGCATGTGAAGCTAATGAAATCATTCCACATAAGCTAGGTAGTTAATTGCACATTTACCATATACTCTTAGGGTTAGGCTTGTAATTACAAACTCTATGCCCCTTCTAGAAGCCTCTAGATGTGCGGACAAACCCCTTTCTTTTCGCATTAAACATGTACTAAAAATAATTTTTTTAAAATTACAATATTTAATAAAATACCAAAATTCAATACCCCGCACTAGATACGACAATATTCAAAAAGGTCATGGGGGTCCCCTAGGAGGTTGACGTCACCCCCACTTCATCCTCCACGTGGGGTGACGTGGACCCCCTAGGCCTTCATGTGGACACCCCCCTTCCAATTGGGTGTCATTTGTGGTCCCAGGGGACTGTCATTTATTGTAAACAATTTTGGAAAATACATTTTCTTGTTTAAAATTTTTTGAAAAAAATCTCAAAAATCCACAAAAATCATTTTAATGATTTTTCATCAAAATAAATCATTTTAACATTGTTTAAAAATAATTAAAAGGAAAATTAGGATCCTTGGAGTTGAATTATGAAACAGAGTACTTCACTCGGCTAGACCTTCTTTGCATGACCTAATAGACTCATGACCTACAATGCATAATCAGGGGCTCATGAACTTAGCCTATCAAAGTCAAACCAATGAGTGACCATGAATCCCCAAGTATAAGTGGACTTTAGGTGGACCCCCTTGAGGACATGCCCACACAAGGTGTGGGGGTTCCTCTCTTGGCACATGTGCATACCTCTTACTAGTGGATCTCTGAAAGAATTTTTGAAGAGAGAATTTTTTTTTTTTTAAAATACTGGGCCAGGCCAGGCCAACAGACCCGGCCCAGCAGGTCTAATGGGCACTTTACTGGGCCTAACGGGCGGGCCAGGTTCCGTGTATATTTCCCAGTCCTAACAAACCAGGCCCGAGCTAGCTATTTTTTGGGCCGGGCTCTACTGGCTCAGCCCTGTATTGTATCGGGCCATACCAGGCTGAAGGCCAGGCTAGGCCGGGCCAGGCCGGGCCGGGCCTTGCCCATTGGCAGCCCTACTCTTGGTGCCTCCCATGCATATAAATCCTTCTCATGACTCAATGGAACCTCCATAACTCTTGGTCCCCATGTGCCAAGATCCTAGAGTCATGTCGCTCTTTTACTCCCACTGAAGTTAAGAGCTATCGAAAATGTCGGAATTTAAGGCCTTGAAAGAACATAATTCCAACAGATATAGAGTAATGGCAAGACAAGAAATGATAGAATTCAGATTGAATACATCAGAGGGAACTTAGTGGTGGCTCCAATAGGCGATAAGATAAGGGAAAGTAGACTTACGTGGTTTGGCTATTTGTAGCGTTGACCTAGAACAACACCACTTAGAAGGGGTGATTTGGTTCAAGTTGAGGGGTCTAAAAGGGCAAGCAGAAGCCCCAAAAGGACATGGATGGAAACATTGGGAAGAGATTTGATAACCTATGGTTTGACTAAGGGTATGACCCTTAATTGAGCGGAATGACGTAATAGGATTTGTGTAGTCGACCCTAAAAAGTTGGGATAAGGCTCAGCTTATGATGATGATGATGATCATCATCATCATTGATACTCCCCCTAACACATTAACAAGTGGTCAATGATTATAAATTGGAATACATGGGATTCAACTGAATTATTTATTTTCTTGAACACTTTTGTTGTATGATGAATCTCTTACCACTTTCGTGCTCATTCATCATTCTTGCTTGATATTTTACTTAGAAACTTAGAATTTATTTTGTTTATGTATTGCCATTATAATGGAATATGCTAGAGAATTTTGAGTACTGTGGTCATTATTCATCATCATCATTCGAGCCTTATCCCAACTATTTTGGGTCGGTTGTCATTATTAGTTCATGTTTTTGTTTTTTTCCTATTAAGTGTTCCAAGCATCAATATAGTCTTTGTGCTTGTTCTGAAATTTTATGCAGTTTAATGAGCCTTAGCACTGAAGCTTGAAGCAATGAAAATTGTTCTATTGGTCCCAATTTTTGGTGTTAGTGCTATTTCAATGTGAAATATCTGCCAAATCATTATTTTTATCTTATCTGTCTGTGACTTAGTTGTCAATGTGTATTAATATGACAAGTTTTCTCTTGAAATCTTGCAGGGTTAGGTTGGAAGTCATGGAAGAAGCGCTGGTTCATCCTCACACGTACATCTTTGGTTTTCTTCAAAAATGATCCTGTTAGTAGTAAAACTATTCTCCATGTACACCTTTCACTTAAAAATGAAATCTCTTGATACTCTTCGCTTTTGTATTGATTTAGTCAAGTATGAGACTCATGGAAATATGTGCAACTAGATTTAAACTGAAGCCTGCAAAATTTTGATGTATGGATATTTCTGTCAACTTTGTGTTAGTTGAGTTGAGAAAGTTACCAAAAGATTTAAATTCGCACATCTCCGCTCTATGTTTCTGTTATGTGAAACATTTTGTGGATTCTACTTTGCTAGGAACATCTCATCACACACTCAACTTCAATACTGTTATCATTCTGCTTAGTGTTCTCTGGAGGGTGGAAACTAGTGTTCTCTTGAGAGTCAAAACAAGCATTTGTATTCGTTGAGATTACTGTTGCTTTGAATATTGAAATGATTGTCCTCCTTGAAGTCCCTCAAGGTATCAAAACAGACTGTGTACTAGTCCTATTCCTTCCATTCAGCCACATCTATGTAGGATAACTAGCTCTGTTCACACCCCTAAATTGGCCCCTATACTATTTGCAATGTGATCTTACATGTTATGCACTGAAACTGTTAAGAATCATTTTAAATAATTATTTATTTCACATGAAGTTTTTCATGTGGAAATACTATATTGGTTTCTTTACTCTTGATGTCTAGATTTCTCAAATTCAAGCTTCCCTTACTATGGAGATCACTGCTTCAATGGAAGCTGTACATAGTTTGATAAGTGTTTATTCTGTAAATCTCTTTATATAAAATGTTTTATGCCGTATAAAGGGCAATATAGTAACTATGCTAAAACTCATGGACAATAATTTTATACTGCATTCCCCTTTTATTTTAACTATACTAATTTTATGCATTCTTCTGGCATTTAAGTGTGCACAAGAATTTGTATTGCATTACCCTTGCATTTGAACTGTCCTAGTTTCATTTCTATAACTTCATTATCAGCTAGGAAATGCCCAGGTTTAATGATTTATCCGATCACAGGAGTACAAGTCGTTCTTTCTATATATTTGTTGTACTGAAGTTTGATAGTCAAGCATTTTCTGTTGTAGTACTTTTGAATTTCTCATTAGAAAGGATAAACCTCTTCTTTCAAGCTATCTAATTGTTTGAGCTGTTTTGTTATTAAAAACAAATCATTCCTTTCAGGCTTTTAGTAGCTCAGGATATTCTCCTTTTTTGGAAATCAATGTTGACTTGAGATTAGCAATTCATTTGTTTGCTTGTTAGCAGAGTGCACTTCCCCAGAGAGGTGGTGAAGTTAATTTAACTTTAGGTGGGATTGACTTGAATAATTCTGGGAGGTAAGCAATTTGTTGAATATAGCTTTGGAGATATTGATAATTTATTTGATCTGATAGTGAAGTGTTTGCCTTGAAATGTGAACTTTGCAGTGTGGTTGTTAGGGAAGACAAGAAATTATTGACTGTGCTTTTCCCTGATGGACGTGATGGGAGGGCTTTTACCCTTAAGGTACATTGCTGATCATTTTACTTCTTGTTGTTTATTGACTATCAAGAAAAGAAGGACCTCACTGGTTATTGCTAGCTAGCAATCACATGATACTCTCTTCTTGCTTCGTGATTTAAATATTCCATTGTTTTAATCAGGATTTTCTTATTTTCATTTATTGTTTGGATTATTTAGGCAGAATCGTCAGAGGATTTGTTCGAGTGGAAAACAGCTCTGGAACATGCATTGGCACATGCACCTAGTCCAGCCCTTGCAATGGGGCATGATGGAATTTTCCGTACTGATGGATCTGATGAGATTGAAGGATCATATGAACAATGTATATATGATATTTGGATTTTTCATTGCAACTTCACTGGTCCATGGATTCGGAACCACTTTTTAAATGATATTAGGGATCGTTTTGGTTTTCTTTACTTGGTCAAGGTTCTTGTACCCAGTGATATATATTTCTTTGTCAATTCCAGGGAGAGATAATCGCTTGGTGAAGTCCTTGGTCGTTGGCAGGCCAATTTTGCTTGCTTTGGAAGATATTGATGGGGCACCATCATTTTTAGAAAAAGCGCTTTGTTTCCTGGAGAAATTTGGTATGCTTTGCTCCTATTCTCGGTTAAGCTATTTGCCAAAGTTTGAAATTTTTGAACAGTCCTTTACCTAATTTGAGCAATGAGCTTAGGAGTGGGTTGCATGAGATTGGTAATACTTTTTAAATATTTGCAATCTCTTTTCTTTTATCTGCTACCTTGCAACATGCAGATATTAAAAATGCATCTTGAAACATAAAGCTGACATTTATGGCTTGTTAATCATTTGGCATATATTTTTATGGGCTAGAACTTTCTGCTGTTGCTGTCCATTGTGTGTGTGTTGGTGTGCATGAGCAGGCCTTTCATTAGGTGGTACCTTTGGTAGAAAGATGCAAGGATGTAGGGTCCCGCAAGTCCCTAGGAAGTGGCAGAGCCTAAGAAGTTGAAGTTGCAGTTATCAACTTGTATATGGGTCCTCTCTCTCTCTCTCACACACACACGTGATTGGTGGATGAGGGACATGAACCCAAAGCCTTGTGTTTTTGGCTGGAGAGGAGAGCTGTTTACCACAATGAAGTATTTGTGATCGAGTTCCTAGGAGGCACACAAGTCTGGATTTCTTGCATATTGTATCTTGTTATCCTGGTATTCATGGATGGTTTTTTGTCTGACCTACAATCAGCATATTGCTGATTCCCTGTCTTGTTCCCCTTTGCCATTGGAGTTTGAAATCTTTACTATTATTTTTCTGGGGTAATCCTTTGTGAATCCTGTCATGGTCTTTTTTTTTTCATTTTCTCTGTATGTTTGGCTTCATGTCTTTGTAGCTTGCCCCTTTTACAAACCATGCAAGTTCTGATACTTTGAACTGCTGCATAGAAATAAAAAATGGCTCTAACACCAATATGCTTATCCAGGTCTTTATTGTCATAGTAAATTTGATGGCTTTGTTCTGGAATATCATCAGGGTTCCATGCACAGCTTGATTTATGGAATGCTTTTAATACTTGCCAACTGAAAAATGTTGCCTTTGCCACCTATCTGGACCCGTATACCCAATCATCACCTTGTTATTTCTGGTTACTCTCCTCACATCAGGAAACTCCCAATTGCCCCTTATTGCTTTGGAAACTCCATTTCATTTGGTTTGCTAAAATTGCACTTGTCCTTACTCTTTGCACCATACAAAATTCAAGAGTTCCTGTTGTTTGAAGATTCTTCACCGCAGAATTTGCAAGTAATACAGCGATTGAATTGACTATTTTGGTCTCCAATTCCATTGGTTTTACACTTGTTTTGATTCATCTGTACCCATATTATTTAGGCCAGTTATGAATATCGTCTTCATGCTATAATAAAGACCTACAGATATTTCTGTTTTTAATTAGTGAGTTTAACTTGCTCCCAATGGGTTCCGGAGCTCTTGAAGTCATTTTCAGAACATGGAGCTACTAAAATCTAGAATATTTTTCTTTTGTAGGGTCAAAAGTTGAGGGAATTTTGCGGCAGTCTGCAGATGTAGAAGAGGTTGATCGCAGAGTTCAGCAATACGAACAGGGTTAGACTCTTACTTTCTATTGTTCTTTATGGTAGTTGCCATTCAGTTGGGAAAGGCTTTGACGATGATGATGATGTTAGTTGCCATTCAAAACTAGAAATTTATTTATTGTTTGATGGAGTACAATAAGTAGTTATTTTGTCACATTTTCTTTTAGCTTGGATCTTCAATGTGATCATTGCAGCAGGACTTGGTTGGATCAATTAGCAGCATCTAACTTTCATATTTGACTTCCTCAGGGAAGACAGAATTTACTGCAGATGAAGATGCGCATGTTGTTGGGGACTGTGTTAAGGTACTATCCAAATACTGAAGAATATTCTATGTTTCAAGTATGAAGAAATTTGAAGTATTTTGTGGCTACAGCATGTTCTTCGAGAGTTACCATCATCTCCAGTTCCAGCATCTTGCTGCACTGCGCTACTGGAAGCATACAGTAAGTTCAAGATAATTATTCTCACATAAGCTTCTTAACTGAATATCTACATTTAATATGCCTGTAGGGAAGTGAGTTTGTGTTATTGCTATGCCAATTTGTAAATTATGTTCATGTTGATTACTTAAATGATCATATATGTAAGGTACTAGAGGGCTGACTGGGTATATTAATGAGTGACATTCATTTGTTTCGTGATTTTATTATAGCCTTTGTGATTGACTTGTAAAGTATGTATTGTTTCTTATGTTGCTTTATTTCAACACTTCATTAGAGATTGAGGGGAAGGATGCTCGGATCAACGCTATGCGTGCTGCATTATCCGACAGTTTTCCAGAACCAAATCGGCGGCTACTGCAGAGGTATCTTTGTCATTGCAAACATACTCTCCTAGTCTTCAAAAATGATACCTGAGGGTTTTCGTGACATTATCGATATTGATCTAATGTGATACAAATATGTATGGAGTGGTGAACTTTGAGCATCTTCTTTGATTATTAAAGTGTAATTTGGCTCATCATAGATAATAAACGTGGAACTCAAGAGGTACCCTTTCTTTCTTGAGAACCTACCTTAAGTATTAACATGGTCCAGGACTATCTTAGCTCTTTTTGTTTATCCGATTGAAGCTAAAGTCCTTTGTGTAATTTCAAGGAAAGAAAAAAGAAAAAGAAACAAAGGAAGTTGCAATCCTTTGCGGTTGCCAGGTGTTACAGTCCAGTAGCGTTTATTGTTATCAAATATTAGGAGATAAAAATAAAAGTAAGTTAACTATGTTGTTAAGAGTGGTTCAGCGACTGAACTGGTGAGGACACCGTTCTGGTCAGACTGGACTAGTTCATCTGTCGAACTGGTCGGAGAGTAATAAAAGAACAAGGAAAATGAAAAAAATAAAAAATTGAGAAAAATTTTAGGAACAAAAATAAAATTAGAACAAATGGATATGCCATATGTCCATAATTTCATCTCGCATGTTGAACTCCAAAATCCACATTCTAATAACCCTTGAAGTTGTAAGCAGTACCAAAGAAAATTAGGTTGAATGGAATATTGATGGAAAAAAGTCATAATTCATAGCATAAAGTGATAAACATAAAGTAACAACTCACAAGTCGCAACTCCTCATCTCCACATCCCTTTGACCAGACTTTTTTACAATTTACAAACTTACACATGTGACTGATCACATATTCATAAATGCTGAAGCAAAATAAACACAGGTCTTGTGTAATCAGTATTCTTCCTCCTCTTTGTCATCTGCTTCGTCTTCACTTCGACCTCCTTCCTCATGAATTTCTGACTATTGATCTCTAAATCGACATCTTCACCTATAAAGTTACAAAGGAAGTTGTCAATGTTTGAGTGTAATGAATAAAGTGAAAGCAATAAACTAATAAACCAATTAATTAAAACGCTTAAGGCTGAAATACATATTGTAGTCTAAAACTTAAAATTACCTCCTTGTAGTTGTTCCATCTCCATCCAATCTACCAACTGCTCCTCCTTCAAGATCTGGCTTCTTTGTCTTGACATCTTTTACAACATCGATCCTCTCTATTTCGATGGGGTATGGGCATATGGGTCTTTGTATGGTCCTAAATTTCATTACTTAAATTAATATATTTAGAGCCTAAACCCTGGATATGTGTTGAATAATAAGGGAAAAATAAATAATAGGCTAGTACCTCTGCCTCAAGCTTAGGTTGTATTGTAGAGAGGCCTAATTATTGAGCTTGTCATGCTCCAACCTATTTCATGCATCTATGTGGATGTGCAGGAAAATACTTCAATTAAAATTTCACCAACTCTACATCCAAAGAAAATATACAATGAAAACTTAATAAATTAATAAAACATTTAAGAAACCCTGATATTTCTAAGTTCTTAGTGAAACTTCAAAGAAATGCATAAAATCTTGACTTTAAAAATATTTCTGTTGTTTAACATTTTCCATAGTGGCCTTTAAGCCTTAATCTTATACAAAAACTGAAGAAAAAAAATTCAATTTTTAACAAAATTGAAAAAAACAAAATTAATGCAAAAATTTTGAAATTAGAAATTTAGAACTTCTTACTCAATTTCATGTATTAAATAGCAACATTTTTCATATTTCAGCAATTTCCATACGACCATAATGGCATTTAATCATTATGGAACACAAAAATGCATAAAATTTTTTCATTTAAAAATAAGCCAAAAATATAAAAACAGAAAAACAAAAATTTAACCTCTAATAAGCAGTATATTTACCGTAGTTTCATTTAAGTGTGAAATTCTTAAAAAACAGATAAAAAAACACATGAAAATAAAAACCGAAAAAAAACCTAATATTTTTAATGCATTCTAAAAGGCAAAAAATACATCACTAAACTCAATAAAGAAGAAAAAACCATTACATAGAACTCAAGAAACAATTTAATGCATCAATTTGGAAAAAAAAAAGAAAAATCATTTCTAGCAAGAACCCTAAAAATCCAGTTGTTTTTTGTATTTTTCTAAAGACAAAAAAAGTGAATATTGCAATAGACTTACTTGGGATTCTAATATGGCTTGAATCCTCCCCTAGAATTGTTGGGAAATAAGCCAAGATTTGGGGTGTGCACACGCACACATGAACATGTGTTCCCATACCAGATAGAGGGATAGCTCAAAATCGCTGAAGGTTCTGTCTGTCTGTGTCTCTCTCTTTTTCTCCATAAAAGGTAGTTTTTCAAACCCTAAAACCCATACATTATAGGTAGAAGACCAAGGTGCCCATCTCAAATGTAAAATGGCTGAAGAAACCACCCAAAAAGTTTGAAAAGGTCCCCAAAAAGGAATGTAAAAGGGGAAGAGAACCTTTATTGTCTTTGACTCATTGGGACTGTCTCGTTCAATAATGAACCAGTGGCCTGGCCATTTCACCGATTCGTGGTGCATTTGATGGCCATTATGGTCTAGGGGGTCAAACCGGCCTGGAATAGCTACCATTCCACCAGTTTCTGGTATGGACCACTATGTCCTATCTGGTTTAATGAGCACCAGTTATTAATAGACATCTGCTATTTATAGTATCTGCATGGTAAATGTTTGCTCATCCAGTTCCCTACAAGTTCAAAGGAAAGTACTTAATGTCTCCTTAAGGTCAGATATTTTTGCTTTTATTTCCATGGTGTTGTTTCTATGTCTTGTTTCTTTTGGTTCATTTCTCAACATTTCTTGTGTGCCTGGATTCAGCCCCATGTCTTTAACATATTTCCATTTCAATCCTGTGAAGGTAATTATGGTGCTCACTATTTCTCAGATTAGTTTGGGATGGAATGGTTTTAGTTGTAGGTGTACTTGTAAGTGTAATGGAATGGGCGAAGGTGGTGTATTGTGGACTTGTACCATTGTTCACCACTTTTCTTTAGTGGTTAATGGGGCCTATATATCAGGGTAGAGAAGTTTTCCCCCAAAAAGTTCTCTTTTAGATCTTTTATCGTTTAATCTTGTGTAGACACTTTAGAGGATTTGAAATGATTTGCTTTCCATGTTTTTTTATGCTTTTCCCATGTCACTTTGTTCCAGTGACCTTCTTTTGATTGAACCCATATTTCATACATACATGTATGAAAATTTGAAACTACAATTTTATAGGAATAGTGATTGTGGAGACAAATAACTTGGTGATGCGAAACTTTTTCAGTTAGAAACGTGTTCGTTGAATGAGATCATCCAGAATGATATCTGTTTTACTTTATTTTATGGATTTCTGTTGTACGGCAGTGGTTCATTGATTGGACTGCTAAAGTTTTCTGTCTTATTGGCTGGTTTAATTGAAAATAAATTGAGTCAGGTGGTCACTCCATTTTGATGTTCCTTCAATGGAATTTAATGGGTTGCATGACCTAATTGGCTTCTTTCTGATAACTTCTCTTCATTCCTTTCATTTGGTGCAGGGGTAATGTATTTGTGATTTTTTGTTTGGCTTTTTCGAATGCTATATTATTGGTTTGTCTACTGTTCTGAGAGTAGATTGATGTACACATTAAACTGCTTCCAAATATGGAGCTGTCAAATGCTCATGGCAATGCGGACATCACGACAAACTCATATTTTGGATTCCCACTCCATCCATATATTTGATTGAACCCATGTCACTTTTTGCCAGTTACCTTCTTTTGATTGAACCCATGTTTCATACATACATGTATGAAAATTTGAAACTATAATTTTATAGGAATAGTGATTGTGGAGACAAATAACTTGGCGACGTGGAACTTTTTCAGTTAGAACCGTGTCTGTTGAATGAGATCACCCAAAATAATATCTGTTTTACTTTATTTTCTGGATTTCTGTTGTATGGCAGTGGTTCATTGATTGGCTGCTAAATTTTGCTGTCTTATCGGCTAGTTTAGTTGAAAATAAATTGAGTCAGGTGGTCACTCCATTTTGATATTCCTTCAATGGAATTTAATGGGTTGCATGACCTAATTGGCTTCTTTCTGATAACTTCTCTTCATTCCTTTTCATTTGGTGCAGGGGTAATATATTTGTGATTTTTTGTTTGGCTTTTTCGAGTGTTTTATTATTGGTTTGTCTACAGTTCTGAGAGTAGATTGATGTACACATTAAACAGCTTCCAAATATGGAGCTGTCAAATGCTCATGGAAATGCGGACATCATGACAAATTCATGTTTTGGATTCCCACTCCATCCATATATTTGATTATCGCTGATGTTGTGTTTTTCCATCTAAATTTTATAATGCATTATTAATGACTGACTTACCTCTAATTCGCTACCATAGTTGTTGGAGGCGGTAGCAGGATTGGTTGGGGGAACGCTGAACTGCCACAGGGTGGAAGCTCCCCGGGGTTAGGATCAACATTCATACATTCAACAAGTTAAAGAGTTAGATCATAGGATACCTGGGAGAGAGATACCATGTCACTTGGATCGAGGTTTTGACGTGGAGGGATCTAAGCTCCACTATACATAAAACGAGATCAATTAACAATACATGACAAAATAAGGATCGAGCCAGTGCCCATTTGATCCATTATCATATTCCTTAGTTTTGTCTCTCCCTTGAGCTTATATTTGTTGCAAAAATTTAAAAATGGTTGTCATTTTAAAATGATCCTCTTCTGGTCAAATAATCAATTATTATTCTAGTGTTAAAATTTTAACCTGCCAAAAAAATGATATGACCATATATTCATCTATGTTGTCATGCACTCTTGCCAATCTATTCATCCTATCAGGCGCAAATCCTTTTTCCCCTATATTTCTCATACATTTGTTTTTTTTGTTCTTTTTTGAGCTCAGGGTTCTCAAAATGATGCATACTGTTGCTTCTCACACATCTGAGAATCGGATGACTGCATCTGCTGTGGCTGCGTGCATGGCGCCCTTGTTGTTACGACCGCTTTTGGCTGGTGAGTGTGAGCTAGAGGAAGAATTTACTATGACCGGCGACAGTTCTGCACAACTTCTGGCTGCGGCAAATGCTGCTAACAATGCCCAGGCAATCATAACAACTCTTCTGGAGGAGTATGACAGCATATTTGATGTAAGGTTCTTAACTATGTGTGCTCATTATCTTAAGTGGGTTATTACTTTCCTAATTTTGTCTGTTGATCGAAGTCTTTGAGTTTGGATCTGATTGCAGCCCTCGTTTTACTAGATTAGTGCTGTATTATTCCTTTTGATAAGTGAGATCATAATTATAATGCAGCTGCTTATGAAAATGATATGATTACACATATTTCTTATACTTAGGGTTTATTAAATACTATTTTCCACGATTTATTTATTGTTTGATTCTAATATGACAGTTTGCAATTAGTCTTTTTAGTCATTTTTTTTTTTTGGTAATGGTCCAAGGCGTTTACAATTTTCTGGATCAGTGTATAATCAAGTAATCATCTAGTGCCTCTGTCCCATCGTTGCTCTTATAAAGAAATATATGCTAATGTGTTTTGGATAATGTGCTTCTCCTCTGACATTTTTTTCTTCTTTAATAGGATGAAGAATGTCGTAAGGGTTCTCCTTCCTCCAATTTTCATATGCAAGAGAGTGGTAGTGAGGAATCTACTGATGATGAAGATCTAGGAATGCGGGTCCATGGCTACCATGATGCACAAGATGTTGTTGACCCTGATAACCAAGACAATCTCGAGCGGGTACTTGCAAGCAGATTGAGTGAAAGTAGCGGTAATGCTGCGACTGACCTTTACTCTTGCAAGGTTGGTTTGCACTTCTCCGTCGGTACTGTTTGAATTGGTGCAGCAATTTCCATTTACTATGATTTTGTTGTCTTTTAGGTTGTAAAAGTGCATTATTTTGTAATCAACATAATACGCTTGCATAAGTGCGGCTGTAATATCACATATATTTAGGTGATATGATATGTCAATTCTGTATTCAATTTTGGTCACTTGAAAATAAATAAATATCTATCATCCTAACTGATTTTTATGATATTCTGTCACAAAAAAACTTGGCCTGGGTACTGGCCTCCTACAGCTTTTGTTATTCCCACTCCCATGTATGGGGTGGTAATAGAAAAAACATGGGTAAGAATGGTGGTTCGTCCGATTAAATTGTGTCATAGTAATTTGAAAAATATCTAGAAACATGATTGCCTTCTCTTTTCACTTAGTAAATATGAATGAAAAGACCCATGATCATTGAAATAGTGAAATACACAAAAATGGACAGAGCAAAGTAGGATTACCGTAAACATCTGGTTGAACAATGAGAGATGCCTCTGCTGTATTATCAATTTTTATTTAGAAGTATGTTTTCGAGTCCTGCAAACTGACAACACACCTTGTTCTCTAGCCTGTGTACTTTTATGCCATTTGAAATGCGTTTTGTTTGTACTTGAAATTCATGTGATGATAGGCAAATGTGCCTGTTCCTTTGATTCTAGGATGATGGAGTTCTTACCTCAAACCCTAGGCTTTGGGTTCTTCCATGCTGAATGTGGTGAATATTATGGCTTCACATTGCTATTACGGAAACCTCATGGTTCACATTGCTATTAAGGTAAACTCCTATGATGGAACATGTGATGATCAGCACAGTGACCGAGAATCTCCACATTCTTAGAAACTTTGTCCCTAAGTTGACGTAGGAGAATGCTCACATTCTTGGAAACTCAATCAGTACCAAAGTTGACTAAGGAGAATCCTCACATTCTTGGAAACTCATTTTGTGCCAAAACTGACTAAGGTCCTTTGTGTAGTATCCTACTATATTTAGACTCCATAATAGCTGTAACCTATGTGTATGCTGACCTGGACGTATGTGTATGTATAGAGAATATTGCCCCATGATTTAAGCAATGAGATATACATCCATATTTTTGCTCAATCGTTGCGCTTGGATTTTCTTTTCCTCACTTTTTCCTCAAACTTAACATTTTATTAGAGCATGGCTTGAAACCCTAGGATGCCCTTTGATTTCAGCAACCCTAGAATCTAGATTTTCCATTCTTATTGGGCTTGAAGTTGTGATGTATCAGCAGTCCCATATTTTTCAGCGGGATCATCTCGTTATTTTTCCAACAAGTAAGTTCATCAAATAATCTCTTTCTTTCCAGCAAAAAAAGGAAATCATAGACCTATTCTATCTCTCTATTTTTGTTTTTATTTTTATTTTTTTATTTTCTTTATTTTTTTTTAAATTTTTTAGCACATGCCAAAATCACATCAAATGTTTTCCATATCCTTCTTGCCCAAACAAACCAAAAAAAAGGGGTGTTTTTTAAAGCTTTAACAACTAGGAAGTCAGTTCCTCAGGGAAAGAGTTAGGGTTTCTAGTTAAGAGAGGGAGGAAAAAGTCAGAGATCAAGTACAATATTTCCTTGAGAAGCAATCAATCTAAGCACCCCAGAATTCATGATCACTACAGTTTGGTTCCTTAAAATAATACCAATATGCCAAAATGTTTATAGGAAGCCAAAGAACATGGGGTTACATCATAGGGAAGGTGAAAGTGCCCCCCATAAATGATACACCTCATAGTTAATAGGGAAGTAAGAATTTGATTTTAATGGCGTGGTTTCTTCATTCCATTCAGCCAAGTATTAGCAAGGCATTGTCGACCCTAGAGCTACAAATGATGTATGAGAGGTAGTAATCAAAACATACTCGCAACAAGATGATCTAGCCAGTATTTACCAGTTGCATTCCTAAATAGCAAATTTGCAACATGGGGAGATGATTGTGGAAGATTATTTTGGGATACTAAGGAAAAATTTGGAAGAAATAGACCACTATCAAAACCTATTAATCCCACTGTTGATAACATTAGAAAGAGGACCGAGCAATGAAGGATTTTTGAGTTCTTAGCAGGCCAACATTGTGAGTTTGAAATTTAGAGAGTACAGGTTCTAGAGAAGGACAAATTGCCCCCTGTCGAATTAGTCTATAATATGTGATGGAAGACGCCAATATAAAGGCCATTGCAGAGGGACAAAGTCAAGCATCCACCTTAAATGATCATTCCTTGCCGCAAGTTTCAAGCAAGGTAAAAGTGGTGTGAAAGGACTATATCGTGGCCCACTTTCTTTTCCAAAAAATGGAGAATCTAAAATGCTCCTATTGTGGGAAGAGGAGACATGCCTGAGAGCATTGTTGGGACTCACATCCACACTTGAGATTGAAGCAAAGTAAAGCAAATGCCAATGTATTATAGACTTTTTTTTTTAAAAGATTTTGGCCGGGGAAGGGGGAAGGGGGGGGTTGGGGGCAGGGGGTCGGGTCAGTGGGAGACTTGAGCCACATAGTCCCAAAGTATCAAAATCAAGAGATTGGGCCATCAAAAATTTAGAGCACTAGTTGGCTACTTTTAAGACCTCACTCAAGTTTAAGACACCAGTAGACTAGCTAGGTACATATGCATTGCAAACCATGTCTCCTCATTACCACCTCTTCTGCATCTTGGATCATTGATTAGGGGCTACTGATCATATGACCGGTAAGAGTGTTGATTTTTGTCCTTTTTTCCCATTTCTTATGGATAACTTTCTAATTTATCCATGATCAATGCCTCTGGGACCGGTAAGAAAGTTGGTTTTTTGCCTTTTTCTATCATTTCTAGTGAGGTTAAACTTGCTGATGGATCCATGACCAATGCTTATGGGAGCTGACCATATAAGATTTTGTTGTCCTTGTCCGTACCCTCTAAGATTCATGTGGCTTCTTTTCCTTCCGATCTTCTATCTGTTAGCAGCTTGACAAAATAGCTAAACTGTAGTGTGACATCCTATCCCTCACATTGTGTTTTTCATGACCTAAAATGGGGAAGACGATTGGTGGCAGTTGAAGACAATGGGTTATACCTGTTCAAAACGGCATACACTTCTGTTGTTCTCAATTCTGAATCTAATTGTCAAGAGAAAGTACTCCTGTGGCACATCTGCTTATGCCATGTCTCTAGAATCCTTAAAAAACTAATATCTCCAATAAAGTTTGTTTCTTTGAGGGTTCGTTTGGCAATTAGAAATTTGGTTTCCTCACATGAAATTGCCTAAATATTGGAAATACTACAGTGAAAGGATGACCACATTTTTCAAAAATGAGAAATTTAAACTTCCACCACACAAGAGAGTAAATTGTTCAAAAAATTGGAAATACGGATTTCCCATTTTTGGACTTTTTTGTCATTTTGGAAAATATATACAAGGGGTTTTTTTTTTTTTTGTGGAAATTAGATTGAGATGAAATTTGAAGGGTTTGTGCACCTACTTGGGTAGTTTTTATAAAAATATCAAAAAATAATTTATGTAATAAAATGGCTAAACTATCCCTTGAAATTTCAAGGGCTAATATGTCATTTTGTTTTTTAAAAATTTTATTTAATATTTTTATCAGTGCGAGGGATTTAAATTTGTAGATGTCCAAATTTTCATGTCCATCCAAGATATACCCAAAACTAAAAAAGGAAAATTGAAGTACCATTCAATCCATATCTGACGGTTTCGATTGACAGTATTTTAGGTAACCTATAACATCCAATCCAGATCTGACGGTTTCGACTGATAGTATTTTAGGTAATCTATACCATCCAATCCTTGATCTGACAGTTGCGATCGATAGTGTTTTAGGTAATCTATAATGTGGAGTTTTAGGCTTCAGTCATTCTGGTTTTTTTAAAAAATGTTTACATTTTTTACAAGTTTGTGAGGGGGAGAATCATGGACTCCTAAAAATTTAGCCCAATCCAATGCATAGATAATAAAAAATTGAAATAATAAGGTATGCTCTTAAACATCTGTGAGGATATTTTAATCATTATATTTTTGCCAAATTATTTTTCTATATTTTTTTTACGCGATTAGGAGTAAAAAATATAGAAGCCACAAAGATGTTAGCGCAATTTGATGTATAGAAAAAAATATAATAAATTGAAATCCTTGGACTTGCTCTCACCGCTTCCAAATTTTTTTATTTTTATGTGATATAGTGTGTCAAATTCACTAGATCTACCATGGATGAGCTATGATTTCGAAATCTCATTCTTAAACTTTTCCATATCATTAACAAAAACGTTAATAAATGGTTGAAATTGGCTTATTTTCAGATCTTATTTATGAAAATTGGCTAATTTTCAGATCTCCTAATTTATGAAATTTCAGCTTAAACCAAACATGGTTTTCCAAAATCTCCGTAATTCTGGACCGGTTAACCAAACACGGTATTTTCCATTACCAGGTACTCAATTGTTCCCCTTTTAGACATTAGTATTGGAAATCTCCAATTCTAATTCCAGGTACTAGTTCCCAATCACCTTCTAAATTTTTCTCAATTACAATATGAGACTTGTCATTTGCTTAAATATTACAAAACCTACTTTCCTTGTAGTGAAAATAAAAGTTCTAAATCATTCCACCTTGTTTGGGGGCTTACTCCAATATTTTTATATAAGTATATTGTTATTTTATCGTATTCATCGATGACTATTCTTATAATACTTGGATCTATCTTTTGTAAAGTAGAGATTAAGTACCCTCAAGAGTTCAAACATTTCATAAAATGGTCAGACCAAGTTTGAGACTGATGTCAAATTTTCCCGTTCTTATAATGCACGAGAGTATCTACACTGCAGATTGAAGAATTATTTTCTTCAACGCAGTATTGAAACTCCAACATTGTGTTCTTATAAAAAAAATGCTTTGGCAGAATGGAAGAATAGAAGTTGTAAGAGCCATCATCATCGGAAGGGAGGTTCTTAAGAAATATTGAGATGAAGCCATTCTTTTTGTTGCTTATATGCTCAATAGGATGCCTACACCTGTTCTCCATGATGCTTACCCTTTAAAACCTCTCCACCATGCACTTCGTATGTTTTCTCTTCCACCAAAATCCTTTGGTTGTCTGGTTTGTGCAATACCCTGGGACTTTCCATAAATAAAGTAAGATCCCAATCTACCAGATGTGTGTTCCTGGGACTCAAGACCCCAATCTACTAGAAGCATACAAATGGTACTATCCAATGAGTAAGAGTATGTATGTCTCAAAATATGTTAGCTTCTTTGAGAACATGCCTAATTTTTCTTCCTTGAGAGATTCAATATCCCCTGTTCCACCCGACAGTTCTATTCCTCTTCTAGTGATTACAGATGGTTCCAGTAATCCAACCAAGGAACATGTGGAATCTATTGAGAAGCAATTGAAGGTGCATATTTGGGAAAAGACCAAGGGAAAATCTGATGCAAATGAGCAACCCCAACTGATGGACTTGATAAGTACCCCTTCTCGTCCTAGTCTTGTGCCTCTTCAACATGCTATTCCTATTTCTGTAGAAAAAGAGAAAAGGACTTTTATTCCTCATCCAATTTGAAGATTGTTCACTATGCTTCACTTTCACCCTCTTCTCGTGCATGTGTTTGCTCTATTCCTTCTGTTCCTATTTCCACTAAAGTTGTTGGTGAACTAGCTTATCTACCATGAAAACAGGCAATGATTATCTTAGAGAAGTAGTGAACTCGAGATATAATTGATCAGCCAAAAGGATAACATGTGGCATTATGCAGGTGGGTGCACACCCAGAAGCACGAACTAGATGGTTTGATGGATACGAGTCTCGTCTGGTGGCTAAAGGTTTTACATTGTTATATGGGTTCATTACAAGGAGACTTTGGTTCTGTAGCAAAACTTAAATCAATGTGGTACTTTTATCTATGGCAGCTAACATAAAGTGGCCACTCCACCAATTAGATGTGAAGAATGCCTTTCACCATGGAGATCTGCAAGAGGGGTGTATGACATTACCACTGGGGATTTGTCCTTGGAGGAGAAATGGAAGAAAGCTATAAATAGATTGAAACAGTCACCTTTATCTTGGTTCAAAAACTCATTATGGAAATGTGCTAGATTGAGTTTCAGAGGGCCGTTTCTGATGACTCCGTATTTGTTAAAAGAGATTTTGTTCTACATGATAGTAATAGTGTACGTGGATGCTATTGTCTCACATGAAATAATAATTACAAAACTAAAAAGTTAGGGATTTATTGTGGAGTGTTTTTGACATCAAAGGATCTTGGTCCATTGAAATACCTTCTTGGAATAGAGGAGGGAGGCAAGATCTAAGAAGGAATTTTTCTGTCTCAAAAGAAGTATACTCTTGATCTCCTGAATGACACAGAAATGCTTGGAGCCAAGACGGCTGAATCTCTCTTACAGGTTAATCACAAATTGTTTGATCAACAGTGAGAGCCTCTGAGTAACCCGGTTGCAATAAGAGATTGGTTGGTAGACTTATCTATTTGTTTGTCATGGTGAGATGCAGATATGCCCTAAGCGTGGCAAGTCAGTTTATGCACACACCATGCTCCCATCACTTAGAGATTGTTTATTGTATTTTATGATATCTAAAACCAACTCTCTGGAAACGACTACTTTAAACCAGTCACAGTTACCTTGATATAAAATGTTTTTGTGATACAGTTCTGGCGGACTGCTCTCTTGAACGACTATCTATCAGTGGGTACTTCATGACAAGCGTGGTAATTTAGTCACCTGAGTGAAACAGAGTCTTGTAGCCCGCTCTTTAGTAGGAGCCGAGATCGAGCAATGGAAAGTGCTACATATGAAATAATTTGACTTTGTTCTCTTCTTTAAGAGATGGTTTTAATGCGTCAATTCCTATTCCTTTACATTGTGATAATAAAGCAGCAATCTTCATTGTTTCAAACTGAATATTTCATGTAAGAACCAAGAATATTGAGGTTGACTATCACTTCACAAGAGAAAACGTTGCTTCGAAAGTAATATGTACTCGATGTGTTTCCTCTGATAATCAATCCGCATACATACTTACCAAGGCTTCTAATTGAGTTTGACTAAGGACACATTTTTTGAGAATGTTTCGACTAAAGCCACGTTGGGCAAGCTAGGCATCTCTATGATATCTATGCTCAGCTTGAGGGGGAGCATATGACTATTGTGGCTCCACACTGCTACTAAAAAAACCTCATGGCCCATGCTCTAATTAAGGAAACCTCCTATAATAGAGCATGTGATGATAAGGCACATTGACCAAGAATCCTCACCTATGCTGCATGGATTTGGGTACACATGTTGGTCTAGGACACAGGTACGGGGTGTCGGATTCTTTGAGCCCCACAAAGTAGGTTTCAGCGACATAACTATATCTGTGTGTGTGTGTGTAAACTATCATGATAGACACAAATACTAGCAAATTTTTTTATAATATTCCATTCACGATATCATAGAAGACAAGTGTCAATACAAAACATGACACCACAATTCTAAGTGTAAAAAAAAAAAAATTCTGCTTCAACACCAATTAGAACCCATATGGATTTCCAAATTTTACATGACTAAATTGTACACTATAAATTTTTTGATCTATGAATCTTCTTCAGTGATCTCCTCAAACACAAGTGGATCCAAATCTGGGTCATCTAATGTTATGGAGACTGTTTGCACAAATAGGTGCATCCACCTGTAACTCATCTCCAAGTGCATCTTAATATCTTGAAGGCCCACTTTTTACTCTTCTTCTTTTCTTGAAAATTGGTAAGGTTAAAGTGCACACAAACCAAACCCTGAAATCTTGTTGCAAAAGGAAGTGGAGTACCAACGTGGAGTTAATATTAGAAAAAGTACTCAACTTCCTTTTGCAGCAAGACAATAAGCAAGGTTGAGCGAGAAGTCGAAATGCTAGTGCTTGCAGCCTAGGGGTACTAGTACCTTGTTTTTTGCCACCAT
Organism: Amborella trichopoda; assembly: GCF_054954075.1. NCBI lineage: Eukaryota > Viridiplantae > Streptophyta > Magnoliopsida > Amborellales > Amborellaceae > Amborella > Amborella trichopoda. Next base: position 11,705,351 of record NC_142336.1, read on the forward strand.
GCCATTGCGTCTTCAGTGTAATGGTGTGCCAGAACCTCCCATTTCCCGAAATCACCGAATCCAGCTGTGAATCTAAGAAGAATCTGTACAAATACACATGTCCATACATCTCCAACATTGGTATGGGACGCTTGTTGAAGAATCCATATAACATAGATCCTCACATTCTTGAAAACTCAATTTGTACTAAAGTTAACTAAGGTCCTTTGTATATCCTACTCTATTTGGACTCCTTAATTGCTGTATCTATGTGCATGCTTACCTGTATTGTAACCCCCATATCTGCATGTATATATAGAGGGCACATTGCCCCATGATGTAAACAATGAGATATACATCCATGTTTTTTCCAAATCATTATGTTTGAATGTTCTTTTTTCTCGTCTTCCTCAAACTTAAACACTGAATAAAGGAAAAAATGGGAGGAATTCATTGGCAACCTGCCTTTTGGGGTTTGTCTTAGATATCGATGCCAGAGAACCGACTTCTTTAGAAGCAGTATCCTCTATGAATTTACCCGCATTTTGTTGGATCTATGGCAAGACAATGATAGATTTCAAAATGAATACATTCGAGGTAACTTAGGGGCAGCTCCAATGGGAGATAACATGAGGACAAGTAGACTTAGGTGATCTGGTCATGTGCAGAGTCGACATAGAACAACACTGGTTAGGAGGGATAATTTGATTCAAGTGGAAAGCTCTAAAAGGGAAAGGGGAAGCTCCCAAAGATATAGGTGGAAGTAATGAGAAAAGATACGATGACTTATAGTCTAACTGCAGATATGGCCCTTGATAGAGTAAAATGGCAAAGCATAATTCGTGTAGCCGATCCCAAATAGTTGGGATAAGGGTCGGTTGATGACGATGTCGGATATTGTCTGTTGGTGTCTCCTTGTAGAAAATCCCTTCTCCTTGTAGAAAATCCCTTTAACACTTATTGGCACTAGTGATACCAGTCCTTGTTCTATTGAACTGTACTGGGTACTTTCGCTCTCGGAGATTAGTTTGCATGCATTCATTGGTTGCCTTGTGGCTTGTCTTTTTATGCTGCAATGGTCAGCCTATTTCTATTTATCATCATGAAATAATTGTATATTTTCTATGGAACACATCGAACACGTGTTCTTTTGCAGTTTTTTTCTTTGGTTCACAAGCTCAATAGATGTTACATTTACGCATCATTATGCTATTTGGGATGCAGGTTTTTGAAGGTGCAGATACAGATGTGGACTCCCCTAAAGAGGTTCTCATGTCTGCTTCAAATCAGAAGCCATTGTTGGAGTCACTGAACCGGCATGGTGTAGCTAAGCAAAGCAATGGCAATGCACAGTTTGACAAATATGCCTCTACAGCTTTATCTGTTTGTGACTCTGATGAGTCCACTGGTGATACTCTGGCTACAGTGAATTCAAGACTTGGTGACCTTGGGTCTGAATTATGTGCAGAAAAGAATGTCAGCAAAGTAAATGGATCCACACCAAATACCAAGCGCCCCTTTTGGGGTCGCAGTGGCGTGAGTAGTTTGATCTTTCTCTGTTACTATTGGTTATATGACCTCCTTGGAAAAGTTCTAGAGGTTTTTAATATCTCAGGGCAAGTGATACTACTATGATTACAATAGATAATATTATGGGGTTCCCTATTGGTCCCCCCCCCCCCCCCCCCTTCTCTTTCATTGCTTTGCGTGTCGTTGATCAACTCAAATGTAGTAATTGTAACATGCTAGATTTTACTGTTCCTGTAGATTTATTTATGCATTTAGTTTTTGCCAATTTGGCTCAGTGTTTTAAAATGCGGGATGCGGCCCTGATGCGGTGGGGGGCCGATGCGGCTGGATGCGGGTGCATCGCGATGATGAGGTCAATAAATGTAAAAAAATTCTAAAAAATTTTAAAAAATAAGTTAATGCATAGAAAAAAATATGAAGGTGATATATGTGATAGTAGGTATTTTAGTTTAACGATGAACTTCAACAGTATTAGTTGTCAGAGATTTTGTATCTAGTTATCCACCCATAAAGTATTTCCACAGAGCAAACACATCACACAATTTCTATCTTTGGGATTTTTTAGTTTAGCATATTTTCAAGCCGGATCCTTATTACAAGAAGATTGGGAAGAAGACGTTGTCCCAAAAATATGTATAATGGTAATATTATACAAGAAGGAAAAAAAATTTAACGACTCTGTGAAGTATTGCTCAATTTCTTTACGACGTCTGAAACCCCCAATTGTTTGTCACAAATTCACCCTAACATCTTCAAATGAACAATCAAAGGCATCCAATGAACATCCAAGTATCAAACAACCGCCAAATTGAAGATTTCGATGAAAAAAAAAATTCTGCCGAAATTTTTTTTTCCTCGATTTGATGCAAAAAAAGCCACAAAAGTGGCTGAAAATCTTCATTTAGGGCCCCTAATAACCCCTCCCCAAACAGTTTCTCTAATATTTGGATGGTCAAAAAGACCATTTTGCCCCTCCCAGAGGGGCAAAACAGAAAAAAATTTGGTGGACACTGTAGCATTGAGATGCGGTGCGATGCAGCCTATGCGGGATGCAGCTACGATGCGGCCTGATGCGGCGCATATGTGGCCGCATCTGTCAAAAACGCATATGCACCTATTTTTGATGCGGATGCGAGTGCATCCCGCATATGCGGCGATGCGGCTGCATTTTAAAACACTGATTTGGCTGGTTCACATTGATGGACAATATGCATATTTATGGGCTCAAATTTATTATTATTTATTAGTAGTTATTATTGTTTTTGCAGGCCAGGAAGAATCTATCCATAGAATCAGTAGATTCTTCTGGGGAAGAGGAGTAAGTTCTCCCTCTATTTCAGGCACAAACATCATCAATTCATCATCTTGGGCTTCACCCTATTTCGGCATCTTTTCCCTTTATGCTTTATTATATCATTTGTATAAATTGTGTAAACTTCACTATGGCTTGTGGTGTCTTGGGAAGACTTCACCTGGAATTTGACTCTTTTCTATTTGGTTGGAGAGAGGCCTTTGGAGCCCATAGCCTGTGGTTAAGAATAGTTCCATACTGCTGGGCTAGGGATAGAACCCACTTATAGTTCTGACACTTGATTTATGCACTGAAGGAATTTAATAGATGATTCTTTACTTGTTGGCTAAGCTCTTGATTAGATGTTATCTGTAGACTGACTTTATTACTGGCCATTATAGGCTTCTAATCCAGAGGCTTGAAATCACTAAAAATGAATTGCGTAACAGAATCGCAAAGGAGGTAAGATTCAATATCATAATCAAGCTCTTTGCATTTACATAGAAAAGATTCATATTTCTGTGTAATGTTACCTTTCAAAATTTTTATCGTCAATTAATTTGTTGATTACTGTGTAATGTCTTTTTGCAGGCTAAGGGAAATGCTATTTTGCAAGCAAGTTTAGAGAGACGAAAGCAAGCTTTGCATGAACGACGCTTGGCACTTGAACAAGATGTAAGAATACTTCCATCCTCTCATGAATTGTTTTTTGTAATGATTTTATTGTTAATCAGTAAGATTTGACATATGAAGACTAGTTGGAAGCTCTTATAAAGAAATCGGGGATTGTTTCAAAACAATTATGGCTAGTTGAAGGAATTAATCTTTTTCTTTAATGCTGGTTGAACTTTTTTCCCTTTTTTTTATTTTTTTTGGTGGAAGGGAAATCATTCTTCTGCTGGCTTAATGTTCATACTTAGAAAATGTTATTTAGCACATACTTTTGGAAACGTCAAATTCCAGTCACTTTTTTTTAATCTGAGTTTGTACTGCTTCTGAAATCTGTTGTTTGTTCCAGGTTTCGAGACTCCAAGAGCAATTGCAAGCTGAAAGAGATCTTCGTGCTGCACTGGAGGTTGGATTGAGCATGTCTTCAGGGCAGTTTTGTGGCTCCCGTAGTATGGATTCCAAGGTTTGATGCTCGGTTTTAGAGATATTCTTGGTATTTTCCAGAGGTGTTCTAGATTTGTCTTGTTCAAAACATGCTGTTTCCAACAATTTCCACTTCTTTTACCTATTAAGACTAGGGCAGAGCTTGAGGAAATTGCTCTGGCGGAAGCAGATGTTGCACGGTTGAAGCAAAAAGTTGCTGAGCTCCATTCACAACTCAATAGACAGCGTCAACACCACTTGGGGTCATTGTCTGATGCGTGCGATCGTTATCAGCGTGGTCACAATCTTCAACCAGAACAGTATGATCTTAGTTGCTATCGAACTTTCCTGTTATTGGAATTGATAGTTTCTCCTAGTCAATTCATGTGCATGTGCATGCCCATGTTAATCAATTCATGTGCATGTGCATGTGCATGCGCGTGCCCATGCCTCCATGATTGCATGTGTCAAAGAGCAAGCACATGCTTACAAATATGCATGACGGATTTTTCCTGAACCTGGCTTTGTGAATACTTAATTTGTAGCAGTACCAGCATTTTTTTTCATTGAGTCATTTTTGGTTGATTAAGCAGAGGTTTAACTCTGATCAATTAATTATCAAAAAATGAAACACATTAGTAGTTGAGATTTTGTATTAGTTGAATATTTTATTTATTGGTTTGTGTTTCATTTATTTTATTGTTGTCTATGCCATTGATTTACCAAAAAAATGAAACACATTAGTAATTGAGATTTTCTATTAGTTGAATATTTTATTTACTGGTTTGTGCTCCATTTTTTTTTTTATTGTCTATACCATTGATTTTTTACTTTCAACTGCATAACTAATTTTAATATACAGTTTTCTGAGTCGAACTCATTCTCTCAATAACATTTCATCTATTCATTGATTGTTGATGGCATTCTACCAGTTTAAGCCTTCTTTGTCAATTGAGAAAACATTGTGAAACTAAAATATTTCAAGCCTTCTTATATCTACTATTGCTGATTCTTGTCTTGATTTGTTGCATTTCCTTATTATGCTCATCTTTTGTAATAAGTATTGTTTGATCCCTTATGTCAAATTTATTGTTGTAGGAGGGTTCTACATCGAGATTTTGACTCCACACTTGCTTTTTGTAATAATGAACGAAATCTTCGAAATGAGGTAATACTCTTTCCACGACCTAGTTGTGTTTTGACTGCTTCTATGGCAAGCAAATATGAAATTCTGCAATTTCGGCATCAATACCAAGCTTCTTGTGACACAAAAGGTCAATATCTTTTCACCATGCATTACTGAGGATGCGGTCGCTCTTGTCAAGTGTTCACTGATGTATGAGGAGCATCCATTATAGAGAACTCTTCATTGTACTGGGTTCGAAACTTTTCATTGATTGGATGAAATGTGTATTAAGTTGCACAAGCCCCACCAGCCAGTGTTGAATGGGATTTTATGCTCTTTAACAGCAGAGGGGTATCTATGCTTGTTATACCTTGGAGAGAGAGAGAGAGAGAGAGAGAGAGACGCAGGGAGGGAGAAAGGGAGGAAAGGGAAAGGTTTTTCTGGTCTTTTTTTTTTTGGGGGGGCGGGGGGGAGGGGGTTCGCATTAAGTCTACAAAGAATATCATGAACATCTTCCTCTATTATTGACCTATTGATTTGAGGGCCTGTTGGCATTTGATAAAGCTCTCTCTCTCTCTCTGAGTGTGTGTGAGCATGCATACCAATGCTGAAATGGTTTGTTATTGGAATACAGGAGAACTCGTTGGGAAGTGATTGGCGAAATGTAAAGCCACAAGTGTCATCTGTTCGTAGTAGCAGACAGCTGTCATGGAAACCACACCCTGAGTTGAGCCCAATGGACTCGAAAAGCACTGAGGCGTCTACAAGTGTTTCAGCAGATGACCTCTGTGCTGTTGATTCCACCATGCAAAGCACCTCTAGAGAGATGGAAGCAGTAAGTCTTTCTCTCTCTTCCACCCCATGGGTACATTAGCTGGGTTTGAATCATCAACCTATAGGCTGCAAATTGAACTCCCTCAAGAAATGAACTATGGGCTTGAAACTTTAAGGTTGAGGATTGAACTGCCTCAACAAATGAACTATGGGCTTGATACTATTCTCTCTCTCTCTCTCTCTCTCTCTCGCACCCACACACAAATTGAAGTGATTCTCACAATGTGAAAATTGTTGATTCAAAATAGGATACTGGGTTTCATCGGCAGCCAATGGCATCATCTGCCTTGGTGGAATTGACATCAAGGCTTGATTTCTTCAAAGAAAGGCGTACACAGCTCATGGAACAGCTTCACAATCTTGACCTTGGCTATGGGCCATCTTCGCAAGGCTTTGAATATAAAAGTTCCCCTCCATGGACAAGCCCCTAGTGAGAGAAATGGAGTCTGTGTACAAAGTGTTCCCTGATTGACTAGCCGCAGTTTGAGAAACTGCAAAAGTTCTTACTGTATATACATGATGTTCCTTTTATAGCTTGTAATTCATTCTCATTTCTTTTGATCATGTGAGTCTGCTTTCATGCAGTCGATGATTACTTCTCCTTTAGTTTGAGATTTTAGTGTAAGAAATGTTGTTTCTTGTAAACGGATGTACCAAATGATTGATTCTCTCTTTGGGCCATACTTGCTGCATTATTGTGTAGCTGTGATTTTGTTAGTGAAGACCATTGTCTGATTTGTTGGATTCTGGTGAAAATTCGGTTATTGTCGACCCATAATTCAGGTTAGGCAGAAAATTGTCTTAGTTTCTTCTTTGGAATGATGGATACTTTATTCCTGTAAAGAAAACACTCGCATTTTCACGATTCCTTTTCCATATTTCGTGAGAAACTCGTTAGTTCCAAACTAATACTGATGAATTAATTTTCCATATTCGCTGAGAAGTTTGTTAGTTCGGGAATAATGTTCATGAATTAATTTCTTACAAAGGAGAGATTAAAAGTAACCGCTCGATATAAAAAGCTTTCACTCGAAATCCAAAATCCAAGCTTTTCAACTTGGTACTTTTTTTAGTTTTGGGATTTAGACAGGTTAGACTTGGGTTTTAGAAAAGAGAAGTTTATATAGAGCTGAGGCTCTAAACAATCAAATTTGAGCCTACCTCAAGAATTTCACTTGAAGAGGTTGTTTTGATGTCAAAATATCTTCAAATCATCTTGACATCAAGATGCATGTATATTAGAAAAAAAGAGATTTCAAGTTTACAAAATAGTGTATTTTGTAGCGTATTTTTGGACCGTCAATTTTCAAAATTTTCAAGTTTTTAGAGATCTATCGATCTAAACTACTTTTGAAGTTTTACACTTTATAAATAAATATAAAAATATATTTTAAAGCTTTCACAAAGATTTTCTGTATTGAAACCACATTTCTCACCCTTCTTAGGTAGACTCTAATTTGATTGTTTAGAGCCCAGGCTTTATACAAACCACACCCTTTAGTTAATATTGGCTTGATTACCTTTTAACATGGATGTATTGAATTACTTTTATAAGCTTGCTCTCTTTAAAGTTTTTTAAATTTAGTAGTTCAGTTGTTTATGGCAACAGCAATGATTTGGCAATCCAAAAATTTGTGTTTTTTTTTATGGGAAACAAACCAAAAATTTAGTATTTGTTAATTTTTTATCTAATAAGGCAGCAAACGGATCTGTCACAGTAAATGAAGCACCTCTTGATCTGCGACCGGTGCATCGAGCTGGCGAACAATTTGAAGACATACAGGGAAGCCTGGATCTTGCCTAAGAGGTCAGGCAAGTCATATATAGATGAGCGTGACGTGGAGTAAGAGGAAATAGGTAAATCTTGGGCAGGTTTAAGTAGCTGAGGGAGGCGCCATTCTTCGGTACTGACCAGTGAATTCTCCTTTCCAGGATATTGCCATGGGCATGTTCAGCTTGAAGATGCAGTCATTTCTTCTAAGCGAGTTAACAGAGTCTTCAAAGATTACAATGGCAAAGTTTTCATATGTGAGATGACTCCTTGAGAAGGACCTGTGCTGAAACCATCTTCCTCTTTCAATATGGAAATTGGAGAGTTGAAATCTTCCTCGGGTTACTTCCAGGCAATTCAGATGATGGCAACTTCAAGCTTGGACTCAGGTTGGAGTTCCTCTTCATCAGTTTATTTTTCCTAGATCTGAGGAATCATATTCCCATATTATGTTATGAATAGACCACACAATTTTGATGAGCTCCTGGACAAAAGGATTCGGAGGTAGGACATCTAGAGAATCAGAGACGATCAGAGAAGAAGGATCTTCTTGTTGTAGGATGGTTCCATCATAGGAATGGTCTTGATGACTTCCGGGGTTATCAAAGATTTGGAATTTCTAACTTAACAATAGCCACCTTTTGCTGAACAGCAGAAGGATTATGCTTCAGTAGGAGATTGTCGAAGATCCAAAACTTGTACTTGGAATTCAGAATAATTTCTTATCATCCATGTCATGGTGGTGGTCCCTTGATAGATGAGAGTTTGGACAACATAGCAAATTCACAATAAATTGTTTGTATCATTGGCACGCTTTGTGATGCCAGTGGCACCACTTGCTCTTATCCTTGACCTCAAAGTTAGGAAAAGGAACTTTATTGCGGAAAGTATCCAACTTCTTGCAGATGAGGAGCTTGTGGACTTGTTCCATCGGCAGCTTGATGGGGGTACACTTCCTAGGGGGGTAAACTTCTATCGGATTTGAGCATTGTCACCCAAATCTGACTGCCAAGATCCAGCATAAGGCATGTGCTGCAAGGCTACCAACTTTATTTGTTGCGATTGTTGTGTAAGAGCTTTGGTAATGTGAGAATGGGTTGGGGTCGTGGTGGTGGCACCATTTGTGCCTCAGCTAATGTCTAGACTTCCAATCTCACCTAACACATTAAAAAACCACTAACGATTTAAAAAACGGATAGGGCCTCATCATCCCCACTAAATTACCCAAAAAAAAAAAAACAACGAGCTTTGGTAATATTAATCCACTACATCAGTAGATGAGGGATTCTTAGGCTTCAATGATGTTTTCACCAGCTTCTTAGTATCCTAAAGCCTCATGATAGCCAATTCTTATAAAGGACCATCTCTCATAGAAGGCCCTCTTCATCAGCAAACTGAGAAAAATAATACCCTAGACTATGACAGTTTTCAAAATGAACCCACCACAGAGTCATACTAGTCTGGCAAGGTCATTCACTTGGACACCTTAGACACAAGTGTAGTGTTTGGTCCACTAGTTGATGTAGGCAACATTGGGCTATCATAATTTGGTTTTATAGTGTAAGCACTGTCATGGTAGCTAGATGGGGTGCATTATTCTAGTAGTATGTGATGAAACATCTCCTGCTAGTAAATGATGATAATTGTTAATGCCTTATAAGTGTCTTTCCATCCAGAATTTAGGCCATAGCAGCATTCATACTATTTGGGCAGTCCTTGAGGGATGGAAAGTCAAATAAGATGAGACCCATGGCCGTTGATTCCTCATCATTAAGAACCTCCTTAATGTAAAGGGCTAGAGGTGGGTCTGTTCTTCTCCTCTAGCGTCGCAAGTTAGGTCAATTATGGTCTCTGTAAAACTGGCAACAAATGGGGCTGTAGTGATAACGGTTGGAGCAAAACCGACTTTGAGATTTGGGTGGTAAGGAAAAGAGGTAGCTAGGCTAAAGTGATTGGTTGTATAGTAGGTTGGAGTACTGCAAAGGAGTTCAAGAACCAATGAGTTCAGTGGTGGAGCTCTGCAAAAGTTGATTGCCTGGTAGGCGCTGGGGCTATTGAATAGGCAGGTATTGTACTTGGTTGATTTGTGAATCCACCAGGGCTTGGAAGATGGTAGAAGGTTGAGAGCTTGCAGGTGGGGGAAGGTTTTGCTAGTAGAGATGATAGATGGGTAAGAAAGGTCGGAGAAAGAGCTGGTTGCATGCCCATGATTTGGGAAATAGTGTTATGGTTAGGAATATTTGAAGACAGGTTGATTTATGATATTGAGTTAACATGGGAGGATTGGATTGCAGATGACACCATTTACTTATTGGATTGACTAAATTAATTGTTTACTTATTGGATTGATTAAATTAATTGTTGCTAGTTTTTGTGTTTGATTGTTAACAGTTAATTACATTTAATTAAAAGGAACCAAGCTCTAAAAGTATAATACAATAAGAGAAATAAGTTGTACTCCCAGAAATGAATTGAACTTCTTCCAGACCTAAAACAAACTTTATCTTCAAAGGATCCAACTCCATTCACTATCTAAGACCTCAAATACTTTCCCATGAAGCACTCTCAAATACATCCATCCCAAGAAAGAAAGGGCAGGGCTCAACCAGCGACAAAAAGTAGGAACAAAAGATCGGTCCAAAGAGAAACATGAGAGAGGGAGAAAGAAAAGGGGGAAAATATAAGTGAAAGGTCAAAATGAAGGAGCAAGGGGCCCTTTTTTTTTCTTTTTTTTTTTTTTTTTTGGGGGTAAGTAAGGAGCAAGGGGCCTAAGAAAAGGAAGTGAAGGATTCCAGCTCAGACAACCCATCAAAGCAAAGCGGGCTCAGATCTGAAACACAAACATGAGTACTGGTGCAAAGCAGGCTTCGATCTTAGATAAAAACGTCAGATCTGAGATGAAAAAAAAGTATATATGTTGAAGAAAGCACAAATCTGAGAGCAAAAGGAGAAGAGACACCAGATAAAGGAAGAGTAAGTATCGAAAAAAAGGGAAGAATCACTAGACCCATTGCAACATTGACTCAATAGCTCAATGGCACAAGTCAGCGACTCAGTATTGGGTACGCCAATCATCGATAAAATGCTGGAGAATCAATGGCGATGAGCCACAGCAACTTTTCAAACTGTTTCTATTAAAATTAGGGAAAAGTTTGTATAGAGCCCAGGCTCTAAACAATCAAATTTGAGCCTACCTCAAAAAGTTCACTGAAAGAGGTTGTTTTGATGCCCACATATCTTCAAATTGATCATCTTGATATCAAGATGCATGGACACGAGAAAAAAATAAATTTCAAGTTTTGAAAATAGTGTATTTTGTAATTCATTTTTAGACTGTTAATTTTTAAGATTTTTATAGATCTGTTGATATATACTATTTTTAAAGCTTTCAACTTTATAAATAAATATGAAAATATATTTTAAAGCTATCACAAAGATTTTCAATAATGAAATCACATTTCTCGATACTATTTGAAGGTAGGCTCTAATTTGATTGCTTAGAGCCTAGGCTCTATACAAACTGCACCCTTAAAATTAATATCCTATTGACATGAGTTCCTTTTGCGCCTTTGCTTCCCCTATTGCATTTAAGTTCTATCCTCCCCCAACCATCCAGTCGTCCAATTTTGATCAAGAGAGTCACTGATCGTTTGATCTTTGATCCGACATCTCTAAGTATTTTATTTTTAGCTTTTTTTTTATACAAATTCTATGAATATGAAATTTGGTACGAGCCATCTTCTCATTGAGGCTCACCTATAAAAAATATTAAAATTAATTTTTCGATAAAATATAATGACCAAAATACCTTTTGAAACTTTTAAAGGTATTTTAATCATTTTATTTTATTGAAAATATATTTTTTTGTATTTTTCGCTAGTGCGAGTTTAATAGAGAAATAGATGTCCAAAATTTGGTGTCAAAATAGTTTATTAAAAAAAATTAAAACAAAATAGTGTAAAGACCTGACATTGTGATCGGGGCAATCTTAGCCTTCCATTCAAAATGGAGGGTTGGATAAGAAGGAGGATAGAACTTCTATGCTGTAGGAGAAGCATAGAAAGCTTGCCCTTGTATTTATATCCTATTGATATAAGTTCAAGGAAAAACAATGGAATATCTTTGAGATCATGAATATGAAAAGAAAGAAAAAATTGAAAACTAGAAATAATAATTATATTTAAAAACATTTGGACCGTTAATTACAATTGTTTTTAGATGGACCACTATTTGCATCCATCTTTAAAATGAATACTTTATACCTCTGGGCTGCATATTGTAGAAATGCGGTCCAGCCTGCATGAAACAATTTCCTTTAATATACCACCTAGGAGTGACCCGAATGCCATGTAAAATCAAAATAGGCTACAAGGTTGAGATCGGTAAGACTGAACCAAAGGTGTTCAGCTTGGGTTTAAATTGATCCTATGCGTCCATGGATGAAGTCTATGACAACTGAGATTTATTGGAAAAAGATATCTAAGAAACTTGGGTTTTGAAGGATAAAGATATTAAATTGGGCACGGTTGTAGCAATTTAGGTCTTGATCTTTTCTACTCAGAGCCAGATCTACACTTGGCCTAGTTCAACTCTGTCGAACCTTGACTCAAACATGAGTACCCATTGACCATTGATGCTCCATTCTCACCAAAGGGTAGAGGACCAAATCCTCACTCACTTACCACTTTTTACTCACCGAAAAAAAGCTATGATGAATTCAAGAAACCCATCTTAACGACCTTGGTTTGATCCAAAATTTTTGTAGGGTTATTGTGAGATGACTGAGGAACTTGCGGTTAGACACTGTCATAAACTTATTCTTCAAGTTTCAGGAGATTTAATGATCATTTGTGCAATTTACAAAGATCGTTTTAGTCACCATTTCGTATTTAGGGTTTGATTGCGGCTATAATTGAAAGTCATCATATATAGCTCCAATTAGGTTGAAACTACTGCTCAACGCCAAAATTCGAGATGGGCAGATGGCGGCGGAAAGAAGTCATCTTTGCCATAGCGTTGTCACAGTGATAGTGCTAGTTGTGTCAACCTCAATTTTAGCACCACTGACATGTCATTGCCCGGCCTAAAATTACGTTAATCATAAAATCAAAGGTCGGCTCAAAATCACGTCAACTGTAAAATCAAAAGTTGTGTATTATTCATCCTTAATCACATCAGGGCAGTGAGACTCTCGTGGCGTTGGAAAGACTAGTGGCATACCATAATCACATTGGGGCAGTGAGACTGTGAGTGGCATTGGAGAGACCAGTGATTAACGGCTGTCAGTGGTGTTGGAGATACCAGTGGCAACAATGGCAATTAACGGCCTACATTTGATCCCCGATTTTGAAGGTGATTAGATGGGACGATTGTCTATAAATCGGGGCTCCCCTACTTTCCAGTGGGGGAATTTTTGAATCTGACGCCCAGACTCTAACCGTCCAAACTTGAACCCTGTCGAATCCGCACCAACTGTAGATTCTTAGGATAGGACTCATGACTAAATATCTGGCACTCACACATCCAGACCCTTAAACCCTCATGCATTTGCCACGTCTGACGGACTCCGAAGGACTCAGTAAAAGTCGTGCATCTAGACTCATCCTGAACCGACATCGACTTTGTGTGCCGGGCCTGGGGGCCCAGCTTTAAGTACGCCTCGCTCCTTTTCCTTTTTGTGCATTTCATTTTTTCTATTTTAATCTATTTCTAAAATCGTTTTCCAAAAATCTTCCTCTCTTTCGACTCTGGTTTCAAAACCTTCTTCTGGACCCTCAATTCAATCATGTCAGGAGTTGGCTCTGTCGACAGTTCGCGCAAGAGAGTGTCTTGTGGCCTATCTCTCTCCCAGATTCCAATTTGATGGGACCCATCCTCCCTACTGATTCCATCTCTGTCGTGTTTGCACCCAAAAATCAGGCACGGACGTGTTCCCTACATAACGTTTTGAGCATAAACAATATCCTATTGATTTTATATTGAGCTGAAATTGGAAGATTGATTTTAGAAGGCCTTATAAACCTAGTGGCCGAAGTTTTATGAAATTTGGAAGTTGTTTAGTATTTAGTGCATGTACCGCCCATTCATTGAGCCAAATGCTGCGAGGAGTTGTGTTTTATTTTTGGAAAAAAATTATATAAGGATGCAACCTTATAATGTAGAACTACGGATGCACCTAAAAAATCCATCAAAAAAGGTAGTTTTAATATTGAAAAACCCTTTGATTGATTATCTCGACATCGAGATGTATGACCATGAAAAATAAAAAGATTTTAAACCTCAGAAATAATGCATTTTACAACATATTATCTACACCGTCCATTTTCAAGATTTTCATATGTTTATAGATTTACTTGATTTTAACCATTTTTGAAATTTAAAAGTTTATAATTAGATATAAAAATAGATTTTGAGATAATCTTTAGAACATTTTACATCAAAATTATATACCATGATAAAATTTGAAGGTGCACCTTACCTCTACAGTTACGTATGCATCCGTATGCCAACAGTACCCTTTATTTTTTGAGGACCGACTCCAATTTTCTAAGGAGTCCTTTTTGAATAAGGATAGAAATATTTTAAAAGCGTTTAAAATTGATTGGAGTCCTAAAGTGATGACAATTAGGATAAAATAAAGAAAGTTTGTACTTTTATCCTTTTGGAATGCAAAAATCTTGGGATAAATATAAGAACTACGTATTTTGTGATATCGATATCAATCAATTAAGGGATAGTATACAATGAGACTACTCAACTTTGGTACAGGAGATGACAACTACTTATAATCATCCGGTGTGAAATCTGATAGCTTGGGTGTGTCACAAAGTTCGAAAAGTGAAATTTGAACTTTAAGCTTGGCCAATGAAACAAATGCAGCCACCCAATTTCACATCCACTAGTCAAGATTATTTGTGACCTTTGTACCAAAAGTAAATGGTCTCATTATATATTTTCTCATTAACTAAATGCAAAGGAATCTGATGACATGAGTTCTTGGAGGTTTGAAGTAATAAAAATGAAGATCAATTACAAAAATATTCAATTATCTATTACACACTTCAATGACCACGACGACGATTTGAACTTCATAAATCTTATGATTAATATCATGCTCTTCCATGGAAATTTTGTGATTGTGTCCCTCTTCAAATGTCCACTTAAGGATAAATAAAAACTTTTAGACTTCTAATCTTTGAGTAATTTAAGGTTGAAACTGGCTCATTTTCAAGCTCTACCGCCTAATGCAACGGGTATGATAGATGGGTTTCTCAAAATTGTTTCTTTCCAAATCGTTGGGGCTCTGAGTTAGGTAGTAAACCTAGATTATATTCATATACATCTTATCATCTCTGTGACAGAGATAAAATACTATGAAACGCAGATTTGGAAGAAGATAAACTTTCAAATTTTATTAGGGGTCAATCTGTTCCCAATACCTTTGGCCCTCCATATGAAAGGGTCAAAACTATTGATTTTCTAACCCTTAAGCTTTGATTTTGAGTCCTCCTTGCAGCAGGTCTGAAAGAACCAATTGAAGTGGAAAAATAATAGAACCACATGATTGAAAATGCTCAAATCCCCATGTTTTCTGAAACAGCTAAACCAGTAGGGTAGGATGGCTTGCCACAATCTTTCTGCTCCTATGATTTTTTTTATGTAAAAATGCGTCATAGACCAATAAAAACCTCTAGCAAACTATTTATTTAAAGAGATTTTGAATAGAAAAAGCAAAAAATATCAAACATAAAAAAATTAAAATGTGTTTCTTATTGTAAAAGAAAATATCTTTGAAAAGTGGAAGTGTAGAAACCAAATAAACCTTGTTAATTGCATAAAATAAAGCCAAAGAACTTAAATAGGGAAAAACGATTTGATGCGTTTAGGGGAATAACCAACATAATATATGTCATCAGAGGAATTCTCATACACCTTCATCAAAGGTTGATGTTTCTTCAAGCAAGTAATCTCAACTACTTCATTAAAAATATTTAGTACATTATGATCAAGTGGTCTCGAAGGTGATTAGGATGTTAGCTACTTGGAAAAGTTGTTTCTATTGATCTGGAGGATTATATCATCATTAAATCTAAATTGGCTAGAATCCCTATTTCTTTCATGTCCCTCCATAGGATTGCAAAAGCTGTCGATAAATTAAATAGGAGTAATCTGATATGTTTATTACATATATATCATTTTGGGTACCATAAGCTGTCGATAAATTAAATATAAGTAATTTGATCTGCTTATTACATATATATAATTTTGGGTACCATATTCACTTCTTTGTGTAGGTTTCTAATGAATCTAGAAAAATGCAGTACATAATTTATAAGACATTCTCTGGATAATTGAAATACAAGTAATTTGATGTGGGATTAGGCCTATCCGTTATCGAGCTAAAAGCTATATTTGGACTAATGAAAATCTAACTATAGTTTCCACAATCACCAATAACCAGTGTTTCAAAAAATGTCAGGTGGAGCCTAGGTGGCCGGGGTCCAGGTTTCCCAGAACCTGGGAGATCCAATAAAATAAAGAGTTGTTTTAAGGTCATATTTTGTGTACAAAAATATAAAATACATATTGATGCATATTTTAGTTTATAATTCCATGCATTTAGAATTCAAAAATCCAACTTTTTAAGTTTAAACTTCAAATCATTACGTATTAGCGTATTAGACCATATACATAGCCCATACCATAATCCAAACTCCATGCACTCCATAACCCATCCAAGAAAATCCCTTTAATAGACTTATAAAATCTCCAAAATTAAATCTAATCTCAATGTGTGATGTTTAGATTGATTTCTCGTAACTTTGAGAAACCCTCCAATCCTATAGAAATCACAAAAAACTAGTTCTTTGAAGTTTTTATCTCTCTAAAATGGGCTTTACTGAGTTTAGCTTTGAAATGAACCTAAACCCCACTTTTTATAATCTTATTTGGGTACAGGCCCTAAGCAGCTGCCCAAGGCTGGGCGCTTGCCTATGTAGGTGCCCAGACGCATGCCTAAGGGTAGGCCGCCTATTTTTACTGCCTAGGCACTAAGTAGTCTGCCTTTTGGAGCAAAGGCAATAGCATGTGGCTCGTAAGCCCAAGGACCAAGCAAGTCTTGGTATTCAAGACATCAAATCATCAAGTTTATAAATACAAGTCCAAATGTAAACTGAATTAGAAAAATAGCATAAGAAACATATGACCCACATATGGTAAACATGGGTGATAAATATAGGGTCGCAAGTGGAAAGATATCATTTACTATGCTTGAGGTCTAATAGGCCATTAGAATTGAGGAGGATGTGCTAATACGACATCACTTTAGATTGATAGATATTATAGAGAGCCTAAATCCACAACTTAACAAATTAGGCTCTTGTTCAGAATCCAAAACGTTCAGTAGAGGATTGTATATAAAACAAATTTCGATAGGATAACTTGGAGATTGGACCGTAGAAAAAAACTTCAAGATAACAAGTTTTCAACATGCAAATCTGACTACGCTTTAGCACAAAATGCACATGTGAATATGGTTGCTAGACGTGGATTAAATATCCCAGTATATGGCAGCATTTATGGCTTTCATAGTTATACATAATCATATGTGCCCATAAACTCAAAAGGGAAATAAGCACACTATCCTATTAGTTAGATGACCCAAAGAGGATAACTTTCATTTTCCTACTTTTCTTCAGCTTGCAATTAAGTATGAAATCCATACAGACGATCATCTCATGCACTAAGACATGAATTCACCCAATATGTGTATTACAAAGGGAAACATAGGGAATACATGGACTACATGATCATCTGAAGCAATTTTAGTTGCTTGAAGTATTCTATCAATTTCTTTGGATTATGCCCATAGTTATTGGTCCCAACCTAGGTGGCGATCCCACTTTGGAAGGCACTGCGGGAAAGGGATGTTCAATGCATCTTGATTTTAAAATTTTGGGGATCTCAATCCCCATCTTAAACCAAGAAAATGATTAAATTGATTTTTTTCTTTATTTAAAGGCAACAAATAATGCAATTATAGTTTTAATATAGTTGCATTGCTTGCTAGCTTTAAATAAAGAGGCCCCTACTTTAAAGAGCATATATATTTCTACACTATAGATACTTAAGGTTAGGAGCAAGATGCTCATGTTTTCATAATCGAGATCCCAAAAGGTCAGGATCCAGATCCCCAAAATATTGGGATCTAGATCCCTCGCATATGCAATTTATGGATGGCACTCCCAACCATAGAGTTCTTCTATCATTTCACCATTCCCTGCTCCCAATCTAAATCCCTCTTCCAATCCCATCAATTATGATTATGCCAAATTCATTCCTTCGTTTCTAGCAGGTTTCAACTGGCATGAGTTAGATCGAAAACTTTTCAATCATATGATTCCCTTTCTCGCTATTACTTGGACTTGGAAGAAGTGGGACCACAAAAATGTGGATAGACAATAGTTGGGATCACCAAGTTCCAGTTACAATCATTTTCTTGTGAGGTAATCAATACAACAGTTAGGGCTGACAATGATGGCCAGGTAACACGGTCTGTCCTTGAAAACGTAGGGTGTGAGCTATAAAATGTGGCATGAGCGTCAGACTTAAGCCTATGTCGGGATTAGGTTGGCTTGGTCCCTCCCAACCTTTTTAACTTTTTATTTTCTCTCGATTTATTAGGTCTGGCTAGCACCACCTGACTTAGCCGGACCCAGGTTCGAGCCCGGCCTAGGACCAGAGCTAACCCAGTCTATTGTCAACCCTAAATAGGCTAAAGGAGTCAATATTCTAGGGTTAGTGAATCACATATCATGTCACAAGCACTAAAAGTCTTGAGTTTCAAACAACAAGACTTTTAGTGCTTAAAGATTATGCAGGAAAATTGGGATCCTATGCTTCAAGAATGTTGACCTGGATAGCAAATGTTTTTGAATTCTTTAAGTCGTACTATCTCATTTCAATAATATTCTCCATCTCTGCATAGCTACAACGAACTTTTTCCTGCATCTTTTCAATTTCTTTTTGTTTTTCCTTCAGTAACTCCTCCTTTTCAGCTATTAGTTTTAACCATATCATCAACATATAATTCGCCCTCAGCATATAAATGATAACATGCATTTCTTTTAGTACTTTACTCGTCTTTTTATTAGAATTGAACTTTGAAAAGCCAGTTTCAACATGAGAACCTGACTCTTCAACACGTGCTGCAGCATCACCATTGCTTCTTTCTTCCCTTGCTTACCAGCTTAGTTCTTACTCAAAGGTCTTATCATGGTGTTTAGAAGCTTCTTTTTCATCTGCAACCTAGTAGGTCTCCTTCTGACTTGTTTGAGGTGATATATATAACAAAAACCAAGACTGATGTGTAGTAGAAGTCCTAATGTGGGAGTGGCACAAAACTCACGATGATAAACAAGAAACCTGATCCCATGAATGCACACCAAGAAAACAGAAATGCGCTCATAGCAATTTTATTGTTATGAGATCGAAGTTCAAAAAAATAATAACAGGCAAGACAAACACTTTGACTAACAAGCAAGACTAACACTTCAACCAATTGAGGATCAATCGAGTACACAAAATACAATCAAACAAACATGAAACAATAGCAATGGCATTAACTATATCACATATCCAGTCAATCCCTAATCAATTTCATATTTAAGACAAATAGAAGAGGGCTCAAACATGCTTGCATCTTATGTTCCTTTCCGTGGGGGACAACCATACCGTGGTCCAAATTATCAATAGTACAACTTACAAACTCTAAGACAATAACTTTGACTGGTGCATCTCAAGATGCAATTCTCCTTTTCCCTTATGGTATAATGGAATATGAGTACATGAATAGAGTAAGCAACAATTTGTATTTTAGGATGGTCTGCTACACCGTCGTCTTTTACATCTACCAACTGATAATATAAAACAATTTATGGGTACTCTTAAGGATGAATAAGGTATCCAATTTGATTTCTATTTAGGTGACCGTTATGCCACATCAAATACAAACGTTCCAACACTTAAATAAACATATATCCTGCACAGTTCCTGCCTATTGTTCCTAGGAGCTCAAGCACCTCAACCGATGCTTTAATAAATGTTGTCACTTTCCATTCAATGAATTTTCACTTTGATCAATATACCTCATTGCTCTCTTCACATATTGTTCTGTCTTAAGAATTTTCTCCATTGGATCTCTTATTTTAGTTAAACATCATGTTAAAACTTCCATTATTATCATCTTTTTCATCTACAGGACAACAACTTAATTGAATTCTACATCACCTTCCTTGACTGAATGCTTCTATATTCATTCATTCTTCTATAGTTCTGCTTTTCCAATTTTGGTTCTCACTTATCCGCAATCTAGCATTAGAGTATTTAATCCGCACTATTTTTTTGTGCATATGTTCTTAAGCTCCCTGCCTTTTGTCCCCGTGTTTGGTAATAATATTTCCAAATTCTGAAATGAATTTACCCATTTTATTGAAAAGCCAATTTTCAAGAAGCACATAAAAAGTTTGCTCAATTTATTAGAAAAACCAGATTGAGCAGCACATAAAAAACCTGATTGAGCAGCACATAAACAAATTCACACATGATGTGCGAAAAAAAAAGAAGCAGTGAATAAAAAATATCAAAGATCCTATGAAACACCAATCACGAGTTATGATAACATGCCGAAATATTATTTTTAGACAAATGAAAGATAAGTCATCATCTACGTCACATAAGAATGTCTATTATTTGATTATACAGTTCACCGGTGAACTATATAATGAAATAATGGACATTCATATATGATAGACATGAGTGATCTGTGTAATGAAATAATGGACATTAGTATTAGACAAAAATGATGATTTATCTTTCATTTGTATGAGAATAATAGTTCGCCATATCATTATAAATAGTGATTAGCAATTGGTTAGATCTTTGGTATTTTTTCTAGTCGCTACTTTTTTTTAGCGTATAATACGTAAATTTGTTTATGTGCTGCTCGATGTTCCAATAAATTGGGTAAATTTTTATTGTGCTGCTTGAACGTTGGCTTTTCAATAAAATGGGTAAATTCATTTCAAAATTTGGAAATGTTATTACCAGACACAAGGACAAAAGGCAGGGAGCATAAGAACAGATGCATAAGAAAATGGTGATGTTGAAATACTCTAGTGCTAGCTTGTAGACAAGTGAGAATCAAAAGTGGAAGAGTGGAACTATAGAAGAATGAAGGAATATAGAAGCATTCGATCAAGGAAGGTAATGCAGAACTCAGTTAAAGAAGGTGTTATGTTATACATGAAAAAGAAGATGATGATGGAAGTTTTAACATGATGTTTAGCTAAAATTAGAGATCTAAGGAAGAAATTCTTAAAGACAGAACAATATGTTAAGAGATCAATGAGGTATATTGATCGAAGTGAAAATTCATTAAATGGAAAGTGACAATATTTATTAAAGCATCTGTTGAGGTGCTCGGAGCTCCTATGAACAATAGGGCAGACACTATGCATGATAGATGTTTATTTAAGTGTCACAAAAGTCTACATTTGATGTGGCTTAACGACCACCTAAATAGAAATCAAATTGGATGCCTTATTCATCTTTAGAGTACCCATAAATTCTTTTATATTATCAGTTAGAAGATGTAAATGATGATGGTGTAGCAGACCATACTAAAGTACAGATTGTTGGCTACTCTATCCACTTACTCATATTCCATAACAACATGGGAAAAAGAGAATTGCATATCAATATACACTAGTCAAAGTTATTGTGTTGGAGTTTGCAAGCTGTACTATCGATATTTCTGACAGTAGTATGGTTATCCTCATGGAAAGGAACATAAAATGCAAGCATGTTTGAACCCTCTTCTATGTACATTAATTATGAAATTGATTAAGGATTGACTGGATATGTAATATAGTTAATGCCATTCCTAGTGTTTCATGTTTGTTTGATTATATTCTTGTGTAATTGATTAATCCTCATTTGGTTAAAGTATTAGTCTTGCCTATTAGTCAGAGTGCTTGTCTTGCCTGTTATTAATTTGTTTGCACTTTGATCTCATGATAATAAAATTAGTATAAACTCATTTTTGTCTTATTGGTGTGCATCCATGGGATCTGGTTTCATGTTTATCATCGCAAGTTTTCCAACATTAGACTTTTGCTCCACATCCCTCCTAATTTTCGTCATCTGGATCACCTCAAACAAATCAGAAGCAAACCAACCAGGTTACAGATGAAACCTCTAAACACTGGACCTCTGAGCACATTTCTTTTGATAAGAATGAAGTTGAGTCAACAAAGAAAGAATGGAGCAATGGTTATGTTGCAGTACATGTTGGAGAGTCTGGTTCTTATGCTGAAACTAACTTTTCAAAGAACTGCATGTTCTGATTTAGATGTTGAGAATGAATCATCTGTTGATGATCTGATTAAACTAGTAGCTGAAAATGAGGACTTACAAAATAAAAGGAAATTGAAAAGCAGCAATAAAAAGTTCTTCATAGCTATGCAGAGATGAAGAATAGTATTGAAAGGACAAAGCGTGACTCAAAGAATTTAAAAAGGTTTGCTATCCATGTCAGCAAGTGTATATGTTGAGTAAATAATATGTGTTAGTTGTTTTCCCTAAAGCTCGACTTGAAATGGGCTGCAGAAATTTGCAAAGAGCTTGTTAGATGTTGCAAACAACTTGGGAAGAGTATCCTAAATTGATAAAGTCATATCTTCTTCTTTTTGTTTTTTTTTTTTTTTTTTTTTTTTTTCGGGTTAGATTTATTTTTTGTGGTTCCACTTCTTTCAAGTCTATGTAATAGCGAGAAATGGAATCATAAGATTGAAAAATTTATGATCTAACTCAGATCAGCCGAAACCTGCTAGAAACGAAGGAATGAATTTGGTATAATCATAATTGATGGGATTGGAAGCTAGATCTGGATTGGGAGCGGGGAATGGCGCATTGATAGAAGAACCCTATGGTTGGGAGCATCATTCATAAACTGCATATGTGATGGATATAGATCCCAACCTTTTGGGAGGGATCTCGATCCTAAAACTAGGAGGATCTTGCTCACAACCTTGAGTATCTATAGTGTAGAATTATATATACTCTTTAGAGTAGAGACCTCTTTATTTAAAGCTAGCAAGCAATGTAACTATATTAAAACTATAGTTGCATTATTTGCTGGCTTTAGATAAAGAAAATGACTAATTGAATCATTATCTTGGTCTTTAAGATAGGGATTGAGATCCCAAAATTCAAAAATCAAGATCCTTCGAACATCCGTTTCCCACAATGCCTTCTGGAGTGAGATCGCCACCTAGGTTGAGACCAATAACTATGGGCATAATCCAAATAAATTGATAAATTTTAACATATTTGTGAACATTTCCTATAACTGTAGTTGCCTCAGATGATCATGTGGTTTGTGGTCTATGTATTTCCTCTGCTTCCCTTTGTAATACATATATTATATGGGCATGATCATCTGTATGGATTTTTATCTTTAATTGCAAGCTGAAGAAAAGTAAAAAAATGAAGGTGATCCTCTTTGGGTCACTTCTAACCCATAGGGTAGTGTACTTATTTACCCTTTTGAGTTTATGGGCACATATGATTACCTTTTGAGTTTATGGGCATATGTGATTATATATAACTATGAGAGCCATAAATGTTGCCATATATTGGGATATTTAATCCACGTCTAACAATCATACACACATGAACATTTTGTGCTAAAGCTTAATCAGACTTGCATGCTGCAAACTTGTTATCCTGAAGCTTTTTATCTAAGGTTTAATCTCCAAGTTATCTTATAGAAATTTGGCATAGAAACAACCTTCTATCGAACATTTTCGATTTTGAGCAAGAGCTTCAATTGTTAAATTTTGGATTTAGGCTCCTTGCATCATCCATCAATCTAACGTGATGTCATATCAGCATATCATCTTTTAGATGGTCCTTGACAAAAAGACTGTGATTCTAATGGCATTTTAGACCTCAAGTATAGTAAATGATCTTTTTCAACATGCGACCTTGTATTAATCACCCATGTTTACCATATGTGGGCCATCTTCTTTTTATATTATTTTTCTAATTCACTTTTTATTTGAACTTGCATATATAAATTTGATGTCCTGAATATCAAGACTTGCTTGATCCTTGGGCTTACGAGCTATATGTTACTGGCTTTGTTCCAAAATGCAGACACCTAATGCCTAGGTGGTAAACATAGATGGCCTCCCCCTGGGCGGCCTACCCTTGGGCGGCTGCTTAGAGCTTACTTCCAAATATGATTGTAAAAAGTGGGGTTTAGGTTCATTTCAAACTTAAACGCTATTAGAGCCCATTTTAGTGAGATAGAAACTTCAAAAAAATAGTTTTTTGTGATTTCTATAGGATTTGAGAGTTTCTCAAAGTTATAAGAAATCAATCTAAACATTACTCATTGATATTAAATTTAATATTGAAGATTTTATAGATTTATTAGAGTTTTTTTTTTTTTATATGGACTATGGAGGGCATAGAGTTTGGATTATAGTATGGATTTAGACATAGTCTAATACTCTAATGCGTAATGGCATATAGTTTAAACTTAAAAAGTTGGATTTTTTAATTTGAAATGCATGACATTATAGATTAAAGTATATATCGATATGTATTTTTTATTTTTATACACAATATATGACCTTAAAACAACTTTTTATCCTACTGGGCCGTCGAGGTTTTGGGAGACCTGGATACTATGCCGCCTAGACACCGCCCGATGTTTTTCGGAACACTGGTTACTGGTGATGGTTGAATTTATAGTTAGGTTATCATTAGTATAAAGATAGCTTCTCTGTTTGATAACATATACGCCTAATCCAACATCAAATTACTTGAATTTCAATGATCCGGAGGATGCCTTATAAAAGATGTACTACCTTTTTCATGATTTATTAGAAACCCAAACAAAAAAGTGAATATGGTACCCAAAATGATATATATATATATAAAAAGCATATCATATTACTCCTATTTAATTTATTGATGGCTTTTGCATTCCTATGGAGGGACATAAAACAAATAGGGATTCTAGCCAATTTGGATTTCATGATGATATAATCCTCCAGATCATTGGAAATAACTTGTCTTTCCAAGTAGTTAGCATCTTGGTCACCTTCGAGACCACATGATCTTAATGCACCAAATATTTTTGAGGAGGTAGTTGAGATTACTTACTTAAAGAAACATGAACCTTTGATGAAGGTGCGTGAGAATTCCTTTGGTGACAAATATTCTACTTGTTTTGCCTAAATACAAAAGCATCCATTGTACTAATACCCTAAACGCATCAAATTTTTTTTTTTCCAATATAATTTATGTGGCCTTCTTTTAAATAATTAACAAGTTTTTTTGGTTTTTATACCTCTATTTTTCAATAAGATTTTCTTTTACATTACGAAATACATTTTAATTTTTTTATGTTTGATATCTTTTTCTTTTCCTATTCAAAATATTTTTAAATAAATTGTTCATTGGAGGTTTTTATTGATCCATGAAGCATTTTTATTTAGAAAAATTCATAGGAACATAAGGTTTGTGGCAAGCCATTCAACCCTACTGGTTTAGATGTTTCAGTAAATTTGAGGATTTGAGCCTTTCCAATCATGTGGTTTTATTATTTTTCCAATTCAAGTGGTTCTTCCTGACCTGCTGCAAGGAGTACTTGCGGAAAAATACCAAGTGCTTGCAGGAGAGATTGCAAATATGTGTTGTTTAGCTATGTAAGGTTTTGCTATTGGTCTTGATGCTTGTTGAAAAATCACAATTGCTGACTAAGTTTGTATATAATACTATGATGTCATATCAGGTGATAAGGTCACTATGTACAACTCCCTGTAGACTTTCATCGACTTGCTTGATGTCTCTATGCTGTATTTCACATGTGGCACTTCATTAACGATCTATTTAATATTTATTTGAAGATCTAACTTGAAATCTACCTTGGTTATTTTCCTTTTGAAAATGATAACTATTTTACTAAACTATAAGAAAGAAAGAGTATAAAGTGGGTTACTTTATCAACTTTTTTCCATATTATCTGCATAAATTTCTGCATTATAGACATTTGTTTTTTGTTATTTTCTTTGAAGGTGACATGTTTGTTTCGTTTGACAAATTTATGGCTTTATTTCTTACGTTATTTTCATTTTCATGTGAGTTTGGAAGCATGTTGTGTTGATAGTATGTCTTATGAATGTGAAATTATGGATTTTGTTAGAAAATAGATTTAACGATTGTTGCTCTCTTATGCTTCCCAAGTATTGAAGAAATTTGGAGTGAATTTTAAACCATTAAATAGACATTTGATCCCAATAAGCATCTTGCAGTTTTCGAATGTTCCCGATCCTTCAAAGCCATTTGGTATTGTTGCTCATGTTTTAAAGGTATGAAGTTGACATTGTCTTGTTTACTTTCGGTTCTCACTAAATTATATGCATTTCACGTGTCCATATGTACGTACTCATCACTTTCGTGAGGATTTTGTGTTACCAGTGTATAATTGATACTTTGACTTGCTATCAATTACCAAACAGAAAAAGAGGTTGTTACTTTGATTTCTGTGTAATGGCTTTGCATACTACCTCTGACTGATGTTGTAGTAGCTTAAATCGGTAAATGTCAAGTATGTTGTGTTTTCCATTAGATGTGTTTATGTACCGACTTGTGAGTTAGAATGTTTAACTGAGGGATTTTACTTATTTAATGCATTGTCACTACACTCTGGTTGGTTAGACCTCCAAATTCTAGTCACAATTATGTCAAAAGCCTTTGAATTCCTGAGATAATTTCTTGGAGCAGCTGTTGATCTTTTACTTATATAATCTTTTCAAATTCATCTTTATTAGTGTTATTAGATGTGATGGAGGACCAAAGGGATGGATCCCTTATGAGTAGCCTAGCATTAGGTATTTAGGGTTTTACGGAAACTAGTGTTACGATTTTGTAAAGAATGATTTGGCTGATGACAAATAGGTTGGGGGATTGGTGTGTGTGGATACGCTTAGGCAAGTCTTGGGTCATTGGCATGGATTTAGGTTCATCTATAGTTTGATGTAGATGGTGAGGGTGCAGAGCTTGGATGTGGTTTCTTGGAGGTGGTATGAAAGGGTGGTATGGTTTAGGATTGAATTAAGCGTTGTGCCTAGTTATGGTCTATGATGGGTGATGTCATATGTGGTTTAGGGATTGATGAGAACAATGGATATCTGGGGTTGTGGAGTGTGATGAGATGGATGTATGGAGTGTTAGATTGAGAAGAGATGGATGAAATGCTCATGGGATACACAAAAGTAGCTTGAAGACCTAGTTTTGGGTATAGAATGAGCACTTTTGTGGAATTAGCATCACCAGAGGAGGATCAATTCATACCACCAATAAATTGCAAGAAGCAACTCCTACTCAATTCTTAAAAGCACGAATTTGGCATAAGAGTTGTTTATATTTGCATATGTCCACAACTCCTAATCTTAAGCATGGGTCTAGTCATAGGCCTTGGCCTTTACATATATTTATACAGGTTCTCAACTCCCAATTTTCTCTTACGTGGTTTCTAAATAATACAAATCTTGACTGGGGGATCAATTCACACCACTAACAAATTACAAAAAGCAACTCTTATTCATTTATCAAAAGCATGGATCTAGTCATAGGCATGCCCTTCACATTTACATTCATGCAGGTTCTGATCTAAACTCCTACCCTTCCCCTGCATGAGTTATGAATAATCATAGTCTTCAGTTCTTCACTCCTATTTTTAAAAGTAAATCCAACTAACATGTAGAAATTTAACCAACCCGAGAATTTAAATCACAAGGAGATGAAAATTATAACTTAAAAAAAAAACCGAATTACAATACGGAAAGCAAACCAAATACGGAAACTAAATAAAATATGGAGAGTAGAACCAAAGTAGAATCCGCATTCAACGCATGCCCCAATCTACAAGCTTCTAAAGGCATGTTCTTCTTTTGCTTGTGCCTTCTTTTTCCCTCTACACCTGATCCAGTTGATCACAAAGATGAAAAATTACAACAAATATAAACAGTAAAAGTTCTTTAAAAATCATAGATCCAATGAAACATAATATAATATCTATTATTATAATATTTAAAAAGATAGTAAATAAGTATAGGTGTAAGCTAATTTCCATCTTTGTGCTCTTCAAATAATTTTTACCCAAGAAAATTTAGGTTTTACAAGTTTTCGCACTATGGATTGGATATCCATAAAAAGTCATGGATCTTTTATTTTTTTCTTGGTTCTATTGAGATAATATGAGTTTCTGAGTATGTGGGGTGGATCAAGGATTCAAACATTTAAATGACACTGACAGTTCTTATATTTCCTTAAGAAACCAGAAATCTTATTTGGTTTCTGTTTACCTTTCTAAAGAAGAAAATAAAGTTCAAACTAAAAAGAAAACTTAATCACTCGATGGCTGCCACTACAGACTTATGCAAGTCATTTAAAAAAAGACATTTCCCTTGAAGCTCTGATAAATGAATATGCTATAATTGTGCATATGTTTTGAACTAAACTACTAATGATCATGGAGTCAGAGTATACGTTTATGAGATAAATGAGACAAGCATGTTTCAGGTGGCATTGTCCCCCCTTTGCTCTGTAAACTCTACTTCTTTATTTGTAGGCTTCTTAACAGCCTAGGCCTGACAAGGGCTGAAATCATGTAAGTAGGCACGACCCAAAATATTGCCTATGAGGCCCAAACCCCAAAAATCAGGCCAGACCAGCCTTTTGCAAATGTGGGCTCGTACCTATCCGAACTATGCCCCGATTGAAAGCTCGGGGCCATCCCAACCCCTTAACGCACCAAGTTATATCTTCCTACTTACAGTTGCTAGTAATGAAGTTAATTATTAACTAAACATATTACTTTTCTTTGAGTGAAATAAAATGATTATTATTACTTGTTAATTGAGAAGAACAATAGGCCTTACAATAGGAATATTTATTAGTTAATGGAGAAGAACTTACTTTTATATTTCTATTATGCTTCTCCAGCTTTTAAAAAATTCTTGCTATTATCATTAAGGACCAGTATCTGCAGTTAAGGTTTTTTTTTTTTCAGGTTATTTAAAACTTGGGTGAAATTTATTTTATCGTCTGCATTGGAGACTGATTCTTTACATTTTTTGTAGCCCTGATACACACTTTATGATCGGGTTATTCGCCCTGCTGAAGTTGGTGTTGCAGAGGGTGTTAGCAATGAGGCAGAAGGAAGTTCGGAGGCATGAAAAATATTTGGGTCTTGATATTTGAATTATGTTGCATATATTTATTTATTAGGGAGGCCTGTATATTGAGTGAGAGATTGAGCTTTTTTCCTATTTCGATTGAGGTTCGTTGGACAAAAAATAAACTTCAAAAAAAAATAAACTTCAATGATCGTCCTGATTCTTGATTGGGCAAATTACCCTGGGAACTCATAACAGTTCAAAACCAAATTCTTTCTGGTTAACACCTATCATAGTTGAATGTATTCTAGCAAGATTGTGGCTGGTTTTTAATTTATGAATCTATTCAAGTTTGGGAGCTGTCTCACTTTTAAGTGCTTTGAGTGTGTAATGTTGAATATATGTGGTAGGATTCTTGTACATAAGAGGTGCTTTTTTCTTTCTGTACTTATTTTTCACTTTCAATACCATTGGTATGCAATGGGTTTGCTGCCCTCTTGAACCTTTTGCTAACTTATCTAAAAGATAAATATGATAAGAGGAATAGATTTATGGGAATGACTACAAAAAGATCATGTACCTTTTATAGGAAGATGTACCTTTTATAGGAAGAGGTTACAATCATTCTTGTACCATATTTTAAAATGGTTGGTTGTAAAAGTATCATTGATTAGATACAAAGTTAAAAAAAACTAATTCTCGGATTTCATGACTCATCCTAAGCCATACAATTTGACATTTAATGAGTGGAAATAGTTGTGACCTCCTTGTACAAAAAGTAAATGGTTTTTTTGTAGACAATCCCATTAATCAAAGTTAGTGAAACAAATTACTATGGATTTTTTTTTTTCTTCCCGAAACGTTCATACCAATCTTGATTGGGGAGCAATTCACACGACCAATAAATTGCAAGAAGCAACTCTTATGCATTTATCAAAACCATGGATCTGGTCATAGATGTGCCCTGACATTTACATTCATGCAGGTTCTGACTAGTTTGAATAGTGTATTCTTGTTTGGCTAGGTATTGTAGGAAAGCTTGCACCTTAGGCTTTCTTGAAGTTGACTGAGGTTAGGACCTTGACTCCTGTCGGTTTCAGGGTGGATAGAGGACTTGCCCCTATGGTGACTAGAGACATGACTGGGTGCCCCAGTCCTATGTGAGCCTTGACTTACATGACCTTTGACCGGTTGGTTATTAATGTTAGAATGATGGGATGGCAACTGACCACCAAGGTTGATTTGGAGATTTGACCTACCTTGGCTACTCTGATCTAACTTACGACTAATACCCATGTCTTGGAGAATCATGCCTCACCCAATTCTCTAATTATCTAGGGTGCCACCACAAAGAGATATGGGCTTAGTGTTGAGGTGTAAGCCCATTTTCATTGAGAACTCGCTTGTCTCTCCACTAGTTGTCCATACACTAGTTAATGGTCCCTAATACATATTTCACACTATGTCAATATAGCCTTTGGTGATTCCTTTATTTTCTTACACCCACCTAATTAAATCTCGAAGTATCCTATCATATGCTTTCTCAAACTCAATGAAAACTATATGGAGGTATTTTTCATTCGTTCTGAACTTCTCAGTCAGTTGCTTAAGTAAAAAAATAGATTTGATAGCTGTAATAAATATATTATTACATATTATATAATTTTTAAAATATATATTTTAACATATTTTGGGCAAGAAAATATTTTAGGCACTCCAAGCCTGTCCCAAAAGCCAACGGGTCAACCTAGGCCTTTAGCATCCCTATCAATATTAGTGAGGCATTTTGCCCAATTCGGTCAAAAGTATCTTAAATCCCATGTAAGAATGTACAACATATCATTTAAAAAAGCAATAAAATAATAAAAAAATGACTAAAATATCATTTTAAAAAATACTAGCCTAGCTTTACATTTTATTAATTTCCCTATGAGTTCAGCGCTTTCTTGAAAATGCATTTGCATCTTATTGTCTTACGGTTTTGAGGTAGAACTACTAGTTCCCAGATATAGTTTTGGTTCATGGAATTCTATTAATCATTCATGGCTTCAACCCAATGATTCTTTTCAGAATAAACTATGATTATTGGTAAGTTGAAGCTGGCTCGTCCCCAAGCCTCTCAAAGTGTTAGTAAAGTATTTAGGTGATTTACTAATTCAATTGCTTCTTCTAGGTTAGGGTTCGGGTTCTTGATATTCGACCTTGTCATTAGTCATTTCATAGAGATTTGTTTGCTTGTGACTCACTTTTGCTTTGAGGAACTCATCCTCAAAGAAGTGAATGTCTAACTCATCCTCAAAGAAGTGAATGTCTCGGCTCTCAATGACCACCCCCAATTTTCAAACACGGACAATGACAATATACTAGTATCCTCCGAACCTCTGCTGCAAGCATAAAAATAGCAGATAACTGCAATCATAAAAATTTCAAATAGTGGGATTATGCAGACCATTCTCTCACTCGCTTCGGCATTCATGCCATGGATCAATCTTTAGCCCCACTTATTACAAAAACAAGACCTGTCAAGCAAGGTGCCGCATTGACTGAAAGCCTTTCTGTGGTTAGTGCGGCAGAATATCTCTATGAATAAAACAACTCAGGAAAAGAGGAATTATTATCATCACTGTTGGCCTGCTATACAGAAGTGAAGAGGAAACTGACGCACATATTTTTAAAAATTGCCCTATAGTGGGAGTGTTGTGGTACTGGATCATGACCATTTTAGAGTAGAGCTGCATTAAGGGTGGCAACATGTCGGCTTAGGTCAGGTCCGATTGGACCGAAACCCGAAAATATACTATGGGACCTGGACCAAGACCCAAAAATATAATGTAGGACCCAAACCCATATCCAACAGATCTGACCCTAAAATCAAAATAGCTATATATTTAAATATATTTCATAAATATGTTAAATATATATATTATTTAAATATTATATATAAATATATAATTATGTTTATTTAAATGATTATATACATACAATGAGACCATTTATCTTTGGTACAAGGAGGTATGTGAAATCTGATAGTTTGGGTGTGTCATAAAGTTCGAGAAAATTTCTTTTAAACTTTGAACTTGGCCAATGAAATAAATGCAGTCACCCAATTTCACAGCCAATGGTCAAGATTAATTGTGACCACCTTGTACCAAAGGTAAATAGTCTCATTATATACTTTCCCTTATTTAAAACGTTATGTTAGGGTGCTCACACCATAGAATAATTTATTATTGTACTCAATAATTTTTGGATACGTGTATATCATTGTTTTGTCCATGAGTTTGTTTTTTTTAGTAAAAGTATATTTAGTCATTAGGGGGTATGACATCATCAGCATAATGTGTGACATCACCTACATGGAGCATTAAATACCACTAGTTGGGTGATGTCACACCCCTCTTAATAACAAAAAATACCTTTATTAAAAAAGTCATCCACATAAAACAAGAGTATATAAATGTCCAAAATTCTCTATAGTATGAACACCCTAAAATAACCCTTAATTAAATATAGAAAACGTTTATGTAGAGCCGAGGCTCTAAACAATCAAATTAGAGCCCACCTCAAAAATTCAGTAGAAGATGTTATTTTGATGCCCAAATATCCTCAAATTGATCATCTTGACATCAAGAAGCATGGACATGAAAAAAAAAAAGAAAAAATGGATTTCAAGTTTTGGAAATAGTGCATCGTGTAAAGCATTTTTGGACCGTCTATTTCAAGATTTTCAAATTTTCATATATCTGCTCAATCTACACTATTTTTAAAGCTTTAAATTTTATAATTAAAGATGAAAATATATTTGAAGGCTATCACAAAGATTTCCAGTATTAAAATCATATTTCTCGATACTATTTGAAGGTATGCTTTACTTTGATTGTTTAGAGCAAAACCACACCTTTAAGTATTATTTAAATATCATATATTAAATATATTTTTAAATATCATAACTATTCAAGTTAGGTCCGGGTCGGGTCTACATGGACCTGAACCCGTACCCATAAAATGTTCAGGTCCAAGATTTGGACCATACCCAGATCCGGGTGAAGTCTATAAACGTGTCTCAGGTTGGATCCGGTTCCATTACCTCCCTTGAGCTGGATCCAACCACAACTTGAGCAATATTTAGAGCAAGGGTGGTCCCCCATTCTCGACACCAAGCCCAACGATTGTGTAATTACAATGGCGGCAATACTTTGGAACCTGTGGAAGGAGAGGAATTACAAAATTTGAGGGTACGTCTAGAGTGGTATACCAAATACAACAAGAATTACCAAAAGTTTTGAGGGTAGGTCTAGGGAGGTACACCAAATACAACCATCTTTCATTTCCTTCGTCATAATATGAGCGCAAGGTCGTCAGGCCTTTGAAGAAGTCCCTAAATGGTTATTTGTAAACAATGTTAGAGAAAACTCATCACAATGGAACACACCTGAGTCATGGGTCGAGCTTAACTTTTAACTTTGATGGTAGTATGAGAAGTGGGGGGTAGATGGGATATAGAAATAGGTTAAGGGATTCTAATGGAAGGTAAATTCATCCCTATGGCATTAATGAGGCAGAACTGTAGGCGTTAACGCTTTGGTATTATCAGATTGGACCCTAATCATTCCATGGTAATTGTGGAGGAAGATTCAGCCAGTATTATAAATTGGTATAAATTTCTAGATCAAGCATAACGGGCGTAGAGCAATATTATCGACGAAATCCTTTAGGGTTACAAGGACGAAAGGTACCCTTCAATCATATCAACTGAGAACAAAAGAGGTCGGCAGATGTCCATGCAAAAGAATCAAGCGGTGGCTCAATCCTTTGAAAGCTCTAGCTTCCTAACCTTCTGTTCTCATGTACGAACATGGATTGGACGTGCCCCCTCCCATACATATCTATACAAATAGTATTAACCCATTTATACAGAACGGTGAAAGGACTCAACCCTTATATAATCATAAAGATTAATAAAAATTTGAAGGATTGTTTTTTTCAGCTCATCCGTTGGAAGCTTCCCCAATGAATAACTAGATAGGTAAGGTACCTGAATCGCCTTTGAAAGTAAGAAGAGTTCATGGCCTGGAGTTGTTCCGCTTCAGTAGAATATCTTCAATCACTCCCGAGCTATCAACTTGTGGAGGCATTTGATCTCATTTTCGATTAGCAGTACCTCATTGTTTGAATTTCCTTTCCATGCTTTCATTGTAATTGTAACTTTCATTTCCTCAAATGAAATCTGAGTTAACTTTTCAGGAAAAATAAAAAATAAAAAACAAATCCACTAAAGAATTTGTTTCACTAACTGCGAGCCAGCCAGCCCATTGCATATCAGTGAGAGAGCTCCCAAACTTAAGTACAAAAGCGTCTGGTATGTACAAAAGAGGAAAAAGCGTCTGGTACGTACAAAAGTCCCACCACATATATTCAGCGTTGCACACTCAAACCACAAAAGTGAGAGTGCTCCCAAACTTGAACAGATCCATAAATTAAAAACCAGCGGCAATTTTGGTAGAATACATTCAAACAAGATTGGTGCTAACCAGAAAGGATTATTTTTTTTATTTTCTATCCAATTAAACAATTGGGATCAAGATCACCACTACTGGAAAAAAGAACGAAAATAAAAACTAAAATGCAAGCAACCAAAATTGTGGGAGAAAAATTAGTGCTCTACAAAACCACAACTTTCCTCCATTGCCCACGGTGAGTTTAAATGAGCCTATCCTAAATATTAGCAAAATTTGTTTGGATCACTAGGAGACAATCTCAACCGAAATAGAAAAACAGCTCAATATCCAGGTTTTCCAAATAAATAAACTATATGGAAAATATTTTAAATATCAAGACCCAAATATTTTTCATGCCTCTAAACTTCCTTCTGCCTCATTGCTTACAGCCTCTGTAACACCAACTTCAGCAGGGCGAATAACCCGATCATAAAGTGTGTATCCCGACTGCAAAAAAAAGGTAAAGACTCAGTCTCCAATGCAAACAAAATACTGCACCCAAGTTTAAATAACATGAAAAAAAGAAAACTGTAACTGTAGTTACTGGCCCACATGTTAATGATAATAGCAAGACTTTTTTAAAAGCTCGAGAAGCACAATAGAAATATAAAATTAAGCCAAAATATTAAGGTCTATTGTTCTTCTCCATTAACTACTAAATCTTTCTATTGTAAGGTGTTTTGTTTTTCTCAATTAACAAGTAATAATAATCATTTTATTTTGCTCAAAGAAAAGTAATAACCATTTTACAATTGTTCAGTTAATAATTAACTTCATTACTAGCAACTGTTAAGTGGGAAGATATAACTGCGGGCATTAAGGGGCTGGGATGGACTGCGGGCTTTCAGTCGGGACCCAGTTTCGCTGGATATGCCCATGGCCCAGTATGGGCCAGCATATTTTTGTGGCCGAGCCCAGCCAAACTATTTCATAAGCTTTTAAAATATATATTTTTCCTACATCTACAAACCCACATTTGCAAAAGGCCCAGCCTGGCCAGAGTTTTGAGGGTTTGGACCTCATAGGCAATATGTCAAGCTGGGCCTACTTACGTGATTTCAACCCTGGTCGGGCCTGGGCTGTTAACAAGCCTACAACTAAAACATTAAAGTTTATAAAAGCCAGGGCAGGCAATGCCACCTGAAACATGCTTTTCTCATTTATCTCATAAAAATTCACACCGATTCTATGATAATTAGTCAGTTCAAAACACAGGCACAACTATAGCATATTCATTTATCAGAGCTTCAAGTGAAATGTCTTTCTTTAAACAACTTGAATGAGTCTACAGAGGCAACCATCAAGTCATTAACTTTTTTTTAGTCTGAACTTTATTTCCTTCTCTAGAAAGGTAAACAGAAATCAAATAAGACTTCGGATTTCTGATTTCTTAAGGAAATATAAGAACTATCGAGTCATTTGAATGTTTGAACCCTTAATCCAGCCCACATATTTAGAAACTCATATTCTCTCAAAGAACCAAGAAATAAATAAAAGATACATGACTTTTTATGGATATCCAATCCATAGTGCGAAAACTTGTAAAACCTAAATTTTTTCTCAGGGAAAAATTATTTGAAGAGCACAAAGGTGGAAATTATCATACACCCAAAATAGTATAATTATTTACTATCTTTTTTTTAAAAAAATTCATTTACTATCTTTTTTAAAGTATAATATCGTATTATGTTTCATTGGATCTGTGTTTTTTAAGGAACTTTTGTTGCTTATATTTGTTCTAATTTTTCATCTTCGTGACTTGGTCAACTGGATCAGGTCATGGAGCCTGCTGAGATGAGTTTTTAGGTCTATCTCTAATGTCAAGGTGTACAGGGGAAAAGAAGGTACAAGCAAAAAGAAGAACATGCCTTTAGAAGCTTGTAAATTAGGGCATGAGTCCCATGCAGATTCTACTTTGGTTCTACCCTCCGTATTCTATTTAGTTTTCCATATTGCGTTTAGATTTTCTTTGAAGGTTATAACTTTCATCTCCTTTTGACTTAATTTTCAGGGTTGGTTAAATTTCTACATGTTAGTAGGATTTCCTTTCAAAAATAGGAGTGAAGATTAGGATTATTCATAAATCATGCAGAAGAGTAGGAGTTCAGATCAGAACCTACATGAATATAAATGCAAAGGGCTCGCCTATGACCAGATCCATGCTTTTGATAAATGAATAAGAGTTGCCTCTTGCAATTTATTGGTGGTGTGAATTGATCCCCCGTCAAGATTGGTATTATTCATAACCCACGTAAGAGAAAATTAGGAGTTGAGAACCTGAATGAATATAAATGTATAGGCCAAGGCCTATGGCCAAACCCATGCTTAAGATTAGGAGTTGTGAACATCTACAAATGCAAATGTAAAGGCCCATTCCTATGCCAGATTCATGCTTTTAAGAACTGAATAAGAGTTGCTTCTTGCAATTTATTGGTGTTATGAATTGATCCTCCTCATTGATTTCACAAACCATAGCTTTGTTGTGGTTCTCATTCTGTACCCAAAACTAGGTCCTCAAGATACTTTTGTTTATCCCATGAGCATTTCATCCCTCTCATCTCAATCTGATACTCCATACATCTATCTCATCACAATCCACAACAACAAACATCCACCATTCTCATCAATCCCTAAATCCCATATGACATCACCCTTCATACACCATAACCAACCACAACTCTCAATTCAATCCTAAACCATACCAACCTTCCATGCCACCTCCAAGAAACCATAACCAAGCTCCGCACCCTCACCATCTAGATCAAGCCATAGATGAACCCAAATCCATGCCAATGACCCTAGACTCGCCTAAGCTCATCCACTCATTTGAATTCATCATCACCATCATTTTAGCCTTTTCCCAATTAATTGGGATCGGCTACATGAATCCTGGTTCTCCATTCTGCTCTATTAAAGGCTATATCCTCAATGAGGCTATAAGTCCCCATATCTTTTCGGACTACTTCCAACCACGCCCTTTTGGGCCTACCTCTTGCCCTTTTCAGTCTTTCCACTTGAACTAACTCACACCTCCTAACAAGTGTTGTACTTGATTGGCACCACACATGGCCAGCCCACCTAAGTCTACTCTCTCATTTTATCGCCTATTGGTGTCACGCCGAACTTATCTCGAATAGATTCATTTTGAATTCTATCCCGTCTTGTCTTGCCACTAATGCACCTCAAAATCCTCATCTCCGCTACACTAACACTATTGGGTATATTGTTTTTTGCCCACATAACATTCTGCCCCATAGCGCAAAGCTAGTCTCACTGCTGCAAAACTTGCCCTTCAGCCTCATTGGTATGCGGCGATCACATAAAATTTCAGTTACACATGTCCACTTTGCCCACCCAGCTCTAATACGGTATTCGACATCTACTTGATCTCTCCATTTTCTTAGATTATTGACCAAAGATATCGCAAGTGCAGTCTTTTTTGTACTTCTTGACAGTCAATGTTAACTACTTCCTCGTCTCTACCCTTATTATTATTAAAATTGTACTCATTATACTTTGTCTTAGTCCGATTAATTTTAAAACCTTTGGATTCTAGAACATCCCTTCGAAGCTTCAACTTTGTCTTGATGTTGTTTCGGGCCTCATCAATCAAAACTATGTCATCTACGAACAACATGCACCATGGTACCTCATCTTGTAGGTGCCTATTTAAGTCGTCTATAACTAAGACAAAGAGGTACGAGCTCAATGCTAACCCTTGATGTAGATATATTGTCACTGAAAACTCACTCGTCTCTCCACTAGTTGTTTTTATTTTTTTTGATGAAAGGTACTTGTTTTATATATTCCCATCAGTCAACTATTACAATCTATTATGAAAACATACAACTAACAAAACATAAAGAAAAGCAAAGAAATAAATAGAGAAAAAAACTCAAACAACAGCTACCCAAACTTTTCAACAACCAAATTGTTAACCGTCGCCCCCAACTTTGATGGTCCATCTGCCTCCATACTGCTTTCTTGATAGATATGACTGACAGTACATTCCAATTCCATACAGTGAGCATTCACTTCATCAATAAGATTCTGAAACTTCCATGGATATTCCGCGTCCGTATTTAACCATTTTACAACATTCATGGAGTCCCCTTCTATCTCCACTGGCCTTTTAAAAAATTTTACAAGTTTAACCCCCTGTAATACCGCTCAAAGCTCAGCCTCATTTGCAGTAACAACACCTATTGATTCAGGAAATTTCAAAAGAACTTTACCTTCCCAATCTCTAACTATTCCTCCGATACCTCCCTGACCAGGGTTTCACAAGGAACACCCATCAAAATTTAGTTTGATCCATTTCTAGGACACTTCCATAATCCTATCCTGATTTTCTTATCAGATTTCTCTCTAATTAACACACTAAGATTGTACATTATATCCACTCTAGAAACACCCCACCAAATTTCGTTAATGCTAACAAGCTCTACTACAGTCACACGATTTTTTTCTATCAGCTCATTAGTAGATAAACTTTTATTTTCAAAACTTCTATTCATTTCTTTCCAGATCTCCCACATCACCGTCACCCTTACAATTCTCCAAATAATTCTGCCTTTTTTACCCATACTAGTTATCAACCAATCTCCCAAAAGACTGTCAATCTCCACAGGACAGTTACCAATTAACTCCACCCATGCAAGCACCCATCTACAAATTGCTTTAGTAAAGGTGCAATTCAGAAACAAATGATCAATAGATTCTGCTTCTTTTTTGAAAAGGTTGCATACATTTACTAGAATTTGCCCTTTCTTTCTTAACATATCAATAGTTAAGATTCTACGAAGCTTTACTAACCATAACCAAGCAGGACTCTTTAACGGAATAGGCCACTTCTATAATTTTCCCGCATCTTTATCAGACCATCTAACTCTATCATCAAACAATAATTTGTAAGCTGAATTCACCGAGAAACAACCATTCTACTTGGCTCCCATACAATTCTGTCTTGTTTTTCAGGGCAATAAAAAACGCTCTGCAACACACTTAAACACCTCATATATTCATCTATAACCACATCACTAGCTGTTCTTACACTAGTTAGCACTCCATCGTACATTTCTCTCACCAAGTCGATGTAGTGTCTAGAGACGCCTTTCTTTTCCAACACCCGCCAAATCAAATCTCGAGGTACTCTATTATAAGCATTCTCTAGATCAATAAAGACCATGTGGAGGTCTTTTCCCTTTGCCCTAAACTTTTTAAATCAGTTGCCTAAGTAAGAAAATAGCCTCCGTTGTTGGCCTTCCTGACATAAAACCAAATTTGTTTTCAGATACACTTGTTTCATGCCTTAGTTGTTGCTCAATGACTCTCTCTTAGAACTTCATAGTATGGCTCATAAGCTTGATCCCTTGATAGTTTACACAATTCTGTATGTCTCTTTTGTTCTTGTAATTAGGTACCACAATACTTTTCCTCCATTCGTTAGGCATTTTCTTTGCTCTCAAAGCCTTGTTGAACAGTTTCGTCAGCCAGTCAATGACAATTTCCCCCACGCACTTCCAAATTTCTATCAGAATACCATCTGGTCCTAAAGCCTTTCCTATCTCCATCCTTTTCAAAGCTTCTTTCACTTCTGACATCCTAATCCTACAAATGTGTCTATGACCTCCATCGTCACTTGTACCAACAGTCCCTTCTACCACTATGTTCCCATTGCGTTCGCCATTTAATAATTTTTGAAAATAGACTCTCTACCTTTCGTTGACCTCGTCATCCTTCACCAAGACCATTTGATCCTCACTCTTAATGCATTTAATATGGTTTAGATCCCTATACTTTTTTTTGTTAATTTGAAGATTTCTTTTTCACCTTCTCTTGTTCCCAATTTATTGTATAGATTATCATATGCCTTAAGTTTGACTTTACTTACTATTTGTTTAGCATTTTTCTTAACATTTTTATATTCTTCTAAGTTTTGATCGTTTTTATTATACTGCCAAGTTTTATAACATGATTGTTTTTCGCTAATGGCCTTTTGAACCTCATCATTCTACCACCAAGTTTCTTTATCGAAGTTTCTTTTCCCTCTAGATTCTCTTAAAGCTTCTTTTGCCACTTTCTTGATGCATTCAACCGTCTCATTCCATATTACATTAACATCATGATCAAAATTCCATGTTCCTTCTTCAACAAATTTATCCCTAAATAACTCTATTTTCTCAGTTTTTAAATTCCACCACCTAGTTCTTGAGCTCCCATTACTTTCACCACTTCTCCTCCATGTCTTTATGCAAACATCCATGACCACGAGCCTATGTTGGGTAGTCAAACTCTCTCTTGGGATAACCTTGCAGTCTTTACATGATGGTCGATCTACTTCTTAACTAGGAAGAGATCTATCTGGCTTTTATGTGTTCCACTTTTATAGGTTATTAAATGTTCATCTCGCTTATTAAAGTAAGTGTTTGCTATTGCTAGGTTGTAGGCCATAGCAAAATCTAGAATAATCTCAGCCATCTAATTTCTTTCCCCAAATCCATGTACCCCTTCATATCCTCTACTATCCTTCCCTACATGACCATTTAGGTCCCCTCCTAAAAAGGTCCCCTCTCCATTTGGTATGTCTTAGACTATTCCATCTATGTCCTCCTAAAATTGTCTCTTACTTCGATCATCTAATCCTACATGTAAACGCTAATTACGTTAATTATCTCTTCTCCTAATACAAGTTTATTTAATAAGAGCCTATCACCTATTTTTTTGACATTAACTACTTTATCTTTTAAAATCTTTATCTACTATTATGCCTATGCCATTTCTATTATTATCCTTTCATGTATACCATAGTGTATACCCATCTATATAATAAATTACTAAATAATTAAAATAATAAAATAAAAAATATAAACCTTAAACAATTCGAAAGACGAACCCAAGACTGTTTTAGGTCATGCATCGCAAAAATCTACGAGTTAGAGCAACAGATCAACAATTTCAAACCAAATAACTTATATGTTGGAAACTATTGTGCTGGCCTATGGGGTTACTAGGATGAACTGAATCATTACCAACCCATAACTAGTTCGTTATGCAAAAGAGCTAGAGAAAGGAAGGAACAAAATAAGATATTTAATTTTTTATGCAGTCTTAGTCCTGAAAATGAAACTATCATATCTAATGTTCTGGGTGGTGGAACTCTACCATCACTTTGCCAGTGTGAAGGAACTTGCCAGAGATTTATGTATGTGCCTATTGGTGAATCTGAAAGATATGCCCTAGTTTCCAATTCTTTCAATGCCGCAGAGGTGGTTGAGGTGGAGGTTGTAGTGGTGGTCGATCGCAGAAGCCTCACACAAGATGAAAAGGACAAGCTGAAATATACTGATTTCGGAAAAACCTCAACATTTTAAGGAGACAAGTAGGGATCTCATTGCATCCTCTAAGCATAATACAACTCAAGCTTATGGAGCTGTGACCAGTGGGGAGACAAGCCATATTATGTCTCGACAACAAAGGATGCTACTAGTCATCTACCTCGTGACTATACCAACTTCTAACCTAAGGATGAACTGGTGAGGGTTTCCAAGTGAGAGCTTCTTGATATTAAGTAGCGTGCCGTCACCCATTATGAGTCTTCTTCGTCCCCTAAGTTACAACTTGCCCAATCAGGTTTATTTGCATATGCACACCATGTTTCTATGATGCTCAAGCTCCTTGGATCATTGATTCAGGAGCCACTAAACATGTGAATGGTATGCACGATCTCTTTTCTACTTATATTACTTGTTTCAACCGAGAGTCTATCAAGATTGATGATGGATCCGAGCAATTAATGGGAAAAAGTGTTCCAATAACTTCTTCCATAAATTTGTTATCCACTTTGCCATGTTCCCCATCTATCCAAAATCTTCTATCTGTCAGTAATCTTACAAAGACTCTGGATTGTAATGTGGCATTCTTCCCGTCCTATTGTGCTTGAGGATGGAGGGTTCTAGCTTTTAGACACAACAAAACAAGATCCTAAAAAAACTCAAGCCATTGCCATGTCCTCGATTGCTAATAAAGAATAGGTGTATTTGTCACACAGCTATAATGGTCATACTCCTATTTCTATATGACATTCTCTATTCCCTAAGACTTTCCTATTATTCGGTTAAGTTCAGATTTTTTTTGATAATGTTAACCTTTAATTCAAGAAAAGAGACTACAAAAACCGTGGCTTACCACAAAAAAGGTGCTCACGGATAGGAAAACGAAAAAAAGAAGAGGAATTGAAGCCTCTTTCAAAAAGTTATTGTTAAAGGGTAGCAACCTAAGAAAAGAGGCCGATCCTGCCTATAAAAAGATAAACAAATGGAAATACAAAAAGAAGAAACCTCCTAGTGTTCGTCGATCTCCGCTGCTGCTTTTGCTAGGGAGTCAGCTTCCTGGTTTCCTTCACTCCAGGTATGCGTTCGCATAACAAATGTATTCCTGTAGAGGTAATGAAGCTGATCAACTAAGTGAACCAAAACCAGGAAGGGGGGGGGGAAGGTTGTAGGTTTTTGTGCCTAGGTTAAGGTGTTCCTGGAATCACCCTCTACAATGAGAGAGGGCAAGTTTAGATGTTGAATGAGTTGTAAGCCTTCAACAAGAGATATCACTTCAGCCTCCATCAAGTCCTTATGCCCTATGCATTTAGACACTAACGCCATAGTAGAACCAAGGTGGTCTTTGACGAAGGCTCCAATTCCTGACGGCCCTGGGTTACCTAGGGAGCAACCGTAGAAATTGAGCTTGAGCATCCCCTAAGGTGGAGGTTTCCAATGAGAAGATTTAGAAGGGCGATGGCTATGATGGCGTAGGATACTGCTCCAATCTTGAAGAAAGTCGGAAGCCATAATGCCTTTGAATCGAGGGTGATTTGTAGCCCAAAAAATGATGGAGGATTTGAGCTTATTAAAAATTTTGGGCCATGAGGTGTACTCCCCTCTGAAAATCCTGTGGTTACGCTCTATCCATAAGCCCCATATGGCTGCAGCCACCATTGATTTCTAGATAATGATCCCTAATTTGGCCCAAGGAAAAGGCTTGATGGATGAGAGAATCGAACTCACTTCTGCAGGTAGTACCCATTCCACTTTGAACAACTTGAGGACTACTCCCCAAAGTTGAAAGCATAGGGACAGTGCAGGAATAGGTGGTTGTTAGTTTCCTCCTCGGCTAAACACAAGACATCGATTGGAAAGGGGGATGGCACGTCTCTGCAACTAATCCACAATCAGTACTTTCTTAGAGAGGGCTAGTCACGAAAAGACCTTGATTTTTTGGGGAGCTAAGGAGTCCCAAGCCTGGGCTAAGGGGAAGGGTAGGGGGTAGTGACAAACTGCGATAAAATGAGGAGACCGTGAAAGAGCCTTCAGGAGAAGGAGTCCAAATGATGCAATCTAGGCCCGTAGGGGCTAAGAAGCAGGCCAGTAAATCAGCTGATAAAGAGGAAAAACTCGAAAGCTCTGAGTCGTTAAGAGTTCTCCTGAAAACTGAGTTTCAAGAGCGAGAATTCTAGGTCAAAAGCATTTCTTGCACTACAGTTGTCCTTTGATCTCTAGCAAGAAGGTAGAGATTAGGGTATTTATCCCTAAAAGGAGAACGGCCCAGCCAGAGATCACGCCAAAAAAGGATATTGTTCCCAGATCTCGGATGGAATCTGTGCGAGGTTTAAAGGATAGAAAAACAGAGCAGATAGACCTCTAGATGCCTAAGGACCTATTGGTGGCTCTGAATTCAGGGAGTCAGGGAGAGTCGTGTAGACGGTACTTGGTTTTAATGATGTCAATCCATAACTGGTTTCGTTGGGTGACCAGGCACCAACACCATTTACCAAGTAGGGCTAGATTCTAAGTACCCAGTTTTTTGATCCCCAAAACTACCCCCCCCCCCCCCATTTCTTAAGTTGGCAAAGCTTTTCCCAAGCGATCAAGTGCAATTTATGGTTAGACTCAGCCCCTAACCAAGAGAACGTCCTCATCAATTGTTTGATCCTCTTACTAATGGCAACAAGCATGTGAAAGATGGACATCTGGTAGACTGGAATGTTGGCCACAGTGGCTTCGATA
The DNA here is from genome assembly GCF_054954075.1 of Amborella trichopoda. Lineage (NCBI taxonomy): Eukaryota > Viridiplantae > Streptophyta > Magnoliopsida > Amborellales > Amborellaceae > Amborella > Amborella trichopoda. Next base: position 11,749,784 of record NC_142336.1, read on the forward strand.
AGCGTTAGCCTACCTCTTGAGGATAGAAACCTCCCCTTCTAACCTGCTAGTCTATGGTCCACTTTGTCTACAATGTGAGACCACAAACTTTTATTGGGTTTCCCTATGCAGAGAGGAAGACTTAAATATTTGGAACTTGGAAGGTAAAGCTTCCTTTCGACAACCCCACATTTAAGCATAAGAACTAAGTGTGGTGGAATCGACATTAATCCCCATCATGGTAGTTTTATCGTAATTTACTTTGAATCCAGTAGTGAATTCAAAGCATCTGAGGAATAGGAAAAGCTTGTGGATTTCCCTAGGAGAGGCATTACAAAACACCAGGGTATCGTCTGCATATTGAAGGGTGGGAAACAGGGGGGATCCCAAGCCCTATAGAGAAGCCATGCAACAGGTTAGTTGAGTACATTCTGTCAATTGACCAACTGAAAACCTCTACGGAGATGGCAAAAAGGAAGGGGGAGAGAGGGTCCCCTTGTCGGAGTCTTTGGGAGAAAGGGAAATACCCTTTGGGAGTGCCATTGATGAGGATAGAGAAATGAGGGTGGGACGAACAAGCTCTCATCCAAGTTCTCCACCAAGCGTCGAAACCCATCCTAGATTGAGTTTCTTCTAGAATTTCACAATCCACATGATTGTAAGCTTTCTCCCAATCAAGCTTAATAATGATGATAGGGTCTTTATTAAAATGTCTGGAGTGAATGCATTCATCAGCCACTAGAGCTCCATCCAGGATCTGACGGTCTTTGATGAAGGCACTTTGATTGGGGGATATGACTGGGTGCAAGACATCTTTGAGATGAGAAGTGAGCACTTTAGCGAGGACTTTGTAGGAGAAGTTAACCAGACTTATAGGTCTGAAATCTTTGAGCTGGTTTGCACCTTGGATTTTGGGCACCAGAGTTAAGAAGGTCGCATCATGGCTCGGTGGATTACCCTCCTTGAGTGGAATTCTTTGAAGAGGTTTAGGAAGTCATCTCAAAAGGACTCCCAAAAAGTCTTGAAAGGAGCTAAGGGGAATCCGTCTGGTCCGAGGCTCTATCTAATTCCAAATCAGATAGGGCAGCTTAGAATTTCGGATTCAGAGAAAGGTCTTTCCAGCCAAAGCGCTTTCTCTGGAGGTGAAACAAGGAATTCTAGGTCCCCATTTGGGTGCGAGGAGTCGGGGGAGCCGAGAAAAGATTTTGAAAGTAGCCAAGGATGGCTTGCTCTATGCTTGGGTGGTGATCTAAGAGAATTCCATCCACCAACAGCTGTGAGATTGAATCATCCCTGCGCCTGCAGTTTGTTGTTCGGTGGAAGAAGCCTGCATTTAGGTCCCCTATTTTCAACCACTTAATTCTGGATCTCTGGTACCAGAAAATTTCCTCTTTTGTGAGGAGAGATTGGTATTGAAGCTTTAGGTCGTCCCTCTCTTGAATTTCAGAATCCGAGAGAATCATGTTTTCTTCCAAATTGTCTAAGGCCTGGATGGCTTGCAAAGTGGAAGTTTTCTGGGGTCCGAAGAATCGCGAAGGGTTCCGACTCCAAAGTTTCAGATGGCCCTTGAATAACTGTAGTTTTTGCTGCAATTTAAAGCCTGCCTAGCCAACTACCATATGAGAGAGCTCCTGCCACCAAGTCGGGAGTAGGGCTGGAAGAGAAGGTTCTTCCAGCTAAGCTAATTCAAAGTAGAAAGGTTTCGAGCCACTAAGAGAAGGGTTTGTACTAAGAAGGATTGGGCAGTGGTCAGAAGTTAGTTTTGGTAAAGCCTGCGAGTAAGTACCAGGAAAAGAGATATCCCATTCCATGGAGGTCAAGAAGCGATCCAATCTCGAGAGAGATAATTGGACGTGTGGTTGGACCATGTGAATTGAGCACCTTGGGTGCGGAGATCAATGAGGTTGTTAGAGGCTATGAAGTCTGAGAAAGCGATCATCGCCGGGGAGATCCTAGTTGAAGAGTTTCTCTCGTGGGACCAGCTAGTGATATGAAGTCACCTCCTAAGCACCAAACAGGGTGCGAAAGTTGGGCAACCAAGTTGAGCTCCTCCCAGAGGAATTGTCGAAGCGTGTCTAGGTTAGGACCATAGACCGCCGAGAATTTCCATTGAAACCCATCTGGAATTTTTGAAAGGAGAATGGTTACCGAGAATCTGCCTGGGTGTTGAGAAACCAAGGAGTGGGCCATTGGATCCCAAATCACCCAAATTCCCCCGGAAGCACCTTCAGCTAGGACTGCAGCCCATTGACAAGGGCGAGGTCCCCAGGCCTAGCGAATCTGAATTAGTGAGGTGGAATGTAACTTTGTCTTTGTCAAGGCCAAGATGGATGGCCTGTGTTTGACGCAGAGATCTCTTACTGCGTTTTTCTTGTGGGGCAATCCGAGACCTCAGATGCTCCATGAGATGATCAGCATGGATGGGTAATGAATAGGGGAGTGTTCCTAAGGGAACGTCTCACCAAAATTCACTAGGGGCCGACTGTTGAGGATTGGGAGAGATAGAGAGGTTTGACAAAGAAGGGCGATCATAATTGATTGTGGAAACCAAGTTAGAGATTTCACATGGTCCTTCTGACTTACCCTTATTCTGGATTGAGCTTCCACTTTGAAGAACTCTTGGAATGGACAATCCGGTGGGTTTGGAAAGCCGATGACTCCCATAACTTCATGAATTTCCCCTTTGCCGGTGTCAACTCCACTGACGAAGTCTGAGTCCACAAAGGGGGGAGAAAGAGGGTCGCCCATAGTGTCCACTGATTGGGAGGAATCAACTGAATCCATCCCTTGGATAGCAGAGGGGGAAGGTACAGCCGGAAGAACCGGGAATGGTAGACCATAAGTAGGAGTAGGTCGAAATATGCCTAACGAGATGCCAAAAGGGTCGGTCACAGAGGTATGGGTGGGGGTAGCCAGAGAGAGAAGAGCTTCAGAGGAAGGGATCTCCAAGTTAAGGGGTGTAGACATCGGAATGGTGGAGTTCAAAGCTACAACAGAGGCACAGGGGGATGAAGAAGCAAGTTCCTTGGGGAAGGTAGTATTGCTACCTCCAGAGGTAGAAGAGAGAAGAGGGGTAAAGGGGAGAGGCATAGGTAAAAGAGGGTAAGAGACAAGGGGGGTGGAGAGAATGGGAGAGAGATAGTGATAGCCAGAGTTAGCGGCTGAACCCAAGTGAGTAACAAAAGAAGAAAAAGGACTAGGGTGATTTGGAGAGGCGTAGAGTCAAGAGGGAAAGAGAAGAGGAATCAGGCCGAAAAAGGGGTCAACGGTAAGGTTGATTGCTTCCCGAAAAGGCTGAGGAATAAGAATGGGAATGGGCGAAGGGACCGAGATGATGATGGAGACCCCACTTGAGGGGTCAGCCGGGAAGCCCAATAACTCGAGGGGAGTAGCTAAAGGGAAAAGGTAGGGGTCCATGGTGCTTGTTTGGAGAGCAGTCTTGACCAAAGCAGAGTTTTCGGTGGCTAAATAGTGGCCGTCTCTTGTAGGTGAAATGAGTGCAGGAGAGCCATCGGGCCCAACCTGGGGCACTGTCAAGTGGGTGTACATAGTAAGATACAAAGCAAATGGCATTATAGAAAGATACAAGAAGAGAGGTTGCAAAAGGTTTTAGGCAAACTATGGTATAGATTACAAAGAAACTGTTTCCCCTGTAGTGAAGTTAAACACAGTTAGAATCATTCTAACTTTGGCCCTGTACTGAAATTAAACACAGTTAGAATCATACTCTCCTTATCTATACAATTAAATCTCGATCGCTACAGGAAGTCTATATGGCCATGCCTCCAGGTTTTCAGCTTCAATGGAGACTGGAAAGCTATACAGATTAAAAAAGGAAATATATGGAATTAAACAGTCAAAGAGCATAGCTTGAAAATTTCAGTAATGGTTCAGAAGAAATCAAGCTTATCAAACATGTTTTATGAGGAAGAAGTGTGTCCGTATTACAGCATTCATTCTGTATGTTGATGGTATTGCAGTGACTCGAGACAGCTTAGCAGATATTGACCATCTCAAATGCTAAAATGCACGAAGACTAAGGTGTTTGACATAAAAGTTGTAGGTTCACTCAAATGTTTTATGGGTATTGAAGTGACAAAGTCAAAGGGAATAGCTATTTCTCAGAGGAAGTATGTGTCGGACCTATTACAACAAACTAGAATGTTAGAAGCCAGACCGATGGATATGTTGTAGAGTCCAACCATAGACTCCATGCACAGATGGGAGAGTGACTAAAGTCAATATCAGAGGTTCATGAGCAAGCTTGTGTACCTGACAAATACATGACCCAATATATTTTAAACGGTTAGCATAGTTAGTCAATTCATGCATCCCAGCTAAAACTTCACTTAGATATTGTCTATCATATCCTAAAGTATCCCAAGGCATTTCTAAGGAGTGTAGATAACCTCTTACAAATACATGACCCAATATATTTTAAACGGTTAGTATATTAAACGGTTAGTATAGTTAGACAATTCATGCATCCCAGCTAAAGACTTCACTTAGATATTTTCTATCATATCCTAAAGTATCCCAAGTCATTTCTAAGGAGTATTATAATCTACAATAATGCAGATTGGGCTGGTTCAGAGACTGATAGTAAAAAAACAGAATGTAGTGGCAAGATCAACTGCTAAAGTGGAATACAGGACTCTGGCACATGGAGCATGAGAAATTATGTAGGTTAAACCATTGTGGCTGATCTGGAAGTCAAAGTTCAGTTAGAAATGACCATTCATTGTGATAACGAAGCAGCCATCCACATAGCTGAGAACTTTGTATTTCATGAGAGAACAAGGCACACCGCTGTCGAGTGTCACTTCATAAGGGAAAAGTTGCAGTAGAAATATTTTCATTCCTTATGTGAAATTGAGAGATCTACTAGTAGATATCTTCACAAAAGCAGTTGCACCTGATCGACTACAAGATATAGTTGTCAAACAGGCTCCAGCTTGAGGGGAAACATTGAAAGTGCAATGGCAAGTTACAGGCGTAAATGGAATATACGTGAGTTATTTATTTAATATAGATATGTATCAGTTATTTATCTAAATAATTGTAGCCCTGTAATTTTTGCTTATCAATAATATATATGCGTGACTGGCCCAACTCTAGGGATCACACCACACTTTTCTATCTTATTTTGTCTCTCCCTCTCTCTCTTTGTCCTACATCTTCCACAGTTTTCTATCTTATTTTGTCTCTCTGTCCTGCATCTTCTTCCGCTCTCTTCACTTCTCTTCTTTCTCCTCTCTTATATACTGGTCTAACACTTACAGATTAACCTAGATCTAAGTGGTACTTTCAAACAGATCCTCATTGTCAAAAATCAAAATAAAACAATAAGAAAATAAAAAAATCTTCAACTTGTTTGAGTCATTGCAATGGTTATTGCATTCCAGAGTCCAAATCACTCAGTAAGTCATTTTTCGCTTAGACAATGGAATAATTACATCCACCCCAATCCCAGAGCATTCAACTTCTATAAATTTCTTTGCAAGCCATATGTGTAGCTGGTGTAGCAGTGCAGCTCCTCGGGGAGTCTCATCATTCCAACTTTGTGACCAGGATTGTGTACTTCTGTTTCATCCAAACTTCCAATGTTTTGAGGATTTCCTAATGGAAGTGCCGATTGGAAGAACGCAAAAGCTGGAAAGATCTTCAAATATACCATTGGGAAGCATTTAAAGCGCTTCTATAACTCAAGATCCTCAAAATATTCGACCTTGCACCTCTGGCACAGGAAACCTGGGCATTTCTGTTTGAATAGACCTCATATTTTATCTTCTGTTGGGTTACTTGGTTCAGTTCTTCTACATTCGAATTTCTTGTAAAAACAGAAATGAAATATCGTTTATGAGACTGTTACATGGTTATACATCCAATGTCATGTTGAAAAAATGTATTTCACTATGTTCTGACTCCTTGGCCCTGTGTTCAAAGGTGGAAACCATATATCATGTCTCCTTTTCTGATAATGTCCTCAACTAGACATGGACACATTCCTGAAAAATAAATTCAAATAGTATGCAATGCTTACACCAAATTCAGAGAAACTCAAAAATCAGATCTCATTCTGGCAAGAATGTGAAAATAAATAGATATAAAACTATTTAATAATAATGAATCTGGCATGATGCATCGACATAGTGCCTCATATGCTCCAAAAAAATGGGATTGTTGACCAAATAACTAGGCAAGACATACAAGCTAGAGGAGCTCTTCTTATTCAGTTGTATGATTTTTATCCTTCCTACCATTGACCTTTATAGAAGCCCCAGGTCTACTCTAATTTTCTCTAATGTAGTTACTTAACATAGACTTTCTGTATGCCGCCATTTGAATTTGTGAAGAAGAAATATAAATGGCATTAGTCAAATCAGTGAAGAAGAAATTGATATGTGCCACCCACCATCTCCAGCCGTGTAGAACCCCCAGCAGGAAATGGAGAACTTTGTTGATCCACACTAGCAAATGACCTGTGGACCATTTAAATCTTCCCACAGATCACATAAAGTACCATCTTATGAACTCACATTTATCAAAAAATTTCTTAAAAACATCAAGCTTTTCTCTCTGAAATTCGAGGGCATAAATAACCATAGACACTCAAGGTAGAAATGAAGAATCCCGAGTGGGTAAAAGCCACCCACCCCAATTCCCAAACCTAATTGTCATCAGCTAAATCATTCTTTACCAAACCCTAAATACCTAATTTTAGGGATCCATCCCTGTGGTCCTCCATCACATTTAATAACACTAATAAAGAATTGACTCCCACAGGTTCTAACTGTATTACTAAGATCTGAGAATTTCGCGGATGAATCAAGGAATTCGAAAAGATCTCAATAAATGATTATATGAGAGATCAACAGCTGCTCCAAGAAATAATCCCAGGAATTTAAAAGTTTTTGACATCATTGTGACTAGAACTTGGAGGTCTGACCAGCCAGAGTGATTACATCAGTGACAATGCATTAAACAAGTAAAATCCCTGAATCTCCCATTCAAACATTCTAACTCACAAGTCGGTACATAAACACATCCAATGGAAAACACTACATACTTGACATTTTACCGATTTAAGCTACTAAAGCATGAACCAAAGGTAGTATACAAAGCAATTACACAGAAATCAAAGTAACAACCTGTTTTTCTATTTGGTAATTGATAACAAGTCAAAGTATCAACTACACACTGGTGATACAGAATCCTTATGAAAGTGATAAGTACGTATATATCGAAACATAAAATGGATATAATTTAGTGAGAACTGAAAATAAACAAGACCATGTCAACTTCATACCTTTAAAACATGAGCAACAATACCAGGCGGCTTTGAAGGATCGGGAACTTGGAAAACTGCAAGATGCCTATTGGGATCAAATGCCTCATTTAGAGCTTCAAACTTCTGCACTCCAAATTGCTTCAACACCTGGGAAGCATAGGAGAGCAACAACCACTATTAAGCTACGTAATCCACTTTCTAACAGAATCCATAAGTTCACATTCATAAGACCCATGCTATCAACACAACATGCTTCCAAACTCACATGAAAATGAAAAGAGCATAAGAAATAAAGCCATAAATTTGGCAAACGAAACAAACAGATGACCTTCAAAGTGAATAACAAAGAACATATGTCTATAATGCAGAAAATATCGAATACAGTTGATAAACTAACCCTCTTCATACTCCCTCTTTCTTATAATTTAAATAAAGTGTTATCATTTTCAAAAGGAAAACAACCTAGGCAGATTTCAAGTTAGATCTTCAAATAGTTATATAGGTCTCTAATGAACTGCCACTACAAAATATGGCACAGGGACATCAAGCAAGTCAAGGAGCTGTACATAGTGACCTTATCACCTAGTATGGCATCACAGTATTATATACAAACTTAGACAGCAGTTGCGAATTTTCAACAAGCATCATGACCAGTAGTGGAACCTCACAAAGCCAGACAACACATATTTGCAGTCTCTCCTGCAAGCACTAGGTATTTTGCCGCATGCCCTCCTTGCAGTAGGTCTGAAAGAACCACTTGAAGGGGAAAAAAAATAAAACCACTTGATCGAGAAGGCTCAAATCCTCATATTTATTGAAACATCTAAAGTAGGAGGGTAGGATGGCTTGTGACAAACTTTCTATTCCTAAGAATTTTTCTATGTAAAAAAGCTTCATAGACCAATAAAAACCTCCAGCAAACTATTTATTTACAGAGATTTTGAATAGAAAAAGGAAAAGCTATCAAACATAAAAAAAAAAAAAAAAAATTAAATGTGTTTCTTAGAGTAAAAGAAAATCCCTTTGAAAAGTGAAGAAGGTATAGAAGCCAGAAAAATCTTGTTAATTACATAAAAGAAGGTCAGTGAAATTGATATTGGAAAAAAGGATTTGATGCGTTTAGGGTATGGGTACAAGGGATGCCTTAAATTTGGGCAAAACAAGAAGAATATGTGTCACCAAAGGAATTCTCATGCACTTTCATCAAAGGTTGATGTTTCTTCAAGCAAGTAATCTCAACTACCTCCTTAAAAATATTTGGTGCATTAGGATCAAGTGGTCTCTAAGGTGACCAGGATGCTAGCTACTTGGAAAGGCTAATTATTTTTATTAATCTGGAGGATTGCATCATCTTTAAATCTAAATTGGCCAGAATCCCTATTTGTTTCATGTCCCTCCATAGGATTCCAAAAGCTACCAATGGATTAAATAGGCGTAATCTAATCTGGTTTTTACATATATATCATTTGGGGTACCATATTCATTTCTTTGTATGGGTTTCTAATGAATGAAGAAAAAGGTTGTACATTTTTACAAGGCATCCTCCAGATAATTGAAATTCAACTAATTTGATGTTGGATTAGGCCTATATGTTATCAAACTGAGAAGCTATCTTTGGACTAATGAAAATCTAACTATAGACTCCACCATCGCCAGCAACCACTGTTCCCAAAAACGCCGAGCCGCTGAGGCAGCCGGGGCGGGGGGGGTGTTCCAAGTTGCTCAACGCCTAGGCGGGCGCCTAGAACCTGGGCGGCCTAGTAGAATAAAAAGACGTTTTAACGTCATTTTGTAGACAAAATTAAATAATTCATATTGATACATCTTTTAGTCCATAATTCCATGCATTTCAAATTCAAAAAGCAAACTTTTAAGTTTAAACTTCAAACCATTAGGCATTAGAGCATTAGACCATATCCATAGTCCATACTCCATACCATAATCCAAACTCCCTGCACCCCAAAGTCCATACACAAAAAACCCTCTAACAGACTTATAAAATCGCCAAAACTAAATCTAATCTCAATGGGTGATGTTTACATTGATTTCTCCTAACTTTGAGAAACCCTTCAATCCTATAGGAATCACAAAAAACTAGTTTTTTAATGTTTCTATCTCTTTAAAATGGGCTTTACTGGCTGGGGTTTAGGTTTGAAATGAACCTTCGCACTTTTTACAATATTATTTATATCAAACAACCCAAAATTGCCCCTCAACGAGGGGTATTTTAGCCGTTGGGCGGGGCACATGGCCTGGACAGCCGCCCAGGGCTGGGTGCTGGGCACCCTCCTAGGCAGGTGCCCAGATGCCTAGCAGCCCCAATTTTTACTGCCTAGGCACTCGGTGATCTGCCCATTGGAACAAAGCCAGTAACATGCGGCTCGTAAGCCTAAGGACCAAGCGAGTTGAAGTATTCAAGTCATCGAATCGTCAAATTTATAAATGCAAGTCCAAATGAATAGTGAATTAGGAAAATAATGCCAAATTTCAAAAGCAGACCACCCAGCACCTGGCAGATGCGCCAAGGCCTAAGCACCAAAAATAGGCGAAAAACCCTGGGCACCCGCCTAGACGCCCAGGAACCTACCTAGGTGACCGCCCAGCTTTCAGACCTGGGTGGCTGCCCAGGGACTGTGCCCTGCCCAAAGGCGGAAAATAGTTTCGATAGGGGCATTTTTTATCCTTTTTTTTATACTAAAGGGGCAAATTTCTTGTTTTTAGGTTTATTTGTAACCTAAAACATATTAGAGACCAATGTAGAGAGAAAAAATCCAAAAAACCAATTTTTGGTGATATCTTTAGAATTGAAAGGTTTCTCAAAGTTATGAAAAATTGATCAAAACATCATCCATTGATATTAGATTTAATTTTTTATGTTTTATAAATCCATTGGAGGGTTTTTTAGAAGATTTTGAGTATTTAGAAGCATCTTTGAGGTAGAAGTTTGGAGATTGAGCAATCAAAGTAAAAGATTTTTTTTATTGCTTGTATAAGTTGTATTATTTTGAGATGTCTTCTTTAGGATCTAATAAGAGTGGTGATCCTGGTTGGAAATATGGCTACAACCCAGATCCTAATGATAAAAATTGCATAAAAAGCAAGTTTTGTGAGAATAATACAAAAGGGGGCATAAACTAGTTCAATAAACATCGTGCCGGTATCAGGGGAGATGTTGCCCCACGTAAAAAGACTCCTGATGCTGTTAAAGAGGATATAACCAATTTTTTGAGTATGGTAAAAATAAAAAAAGATGAGAAATTTGCCTCCATAGCAGAGATTAGGTTTGGGGTTCGGGTCAATTTTCGTGATTTCTTTAGGATTGAAGGGTTTCTCAAAGTTATGAGAAATTGATCAAAACATCATCCATTGACATTAGATTTAATTTGTGATGTTTTATAAATCCATTGGAGGGTTTTTTAGAAGATTTTGAATCTTTTTAGAAGCATCTTTGAGGTGGAAGTTTGGAGATTGAGCAATCAAAGTAAGTTTTTTTTTTTTTTCTTTGCTTCGCGGATCTGCTAGCGAAGGAGGGTTCTAGAAGGCAGAGTGAGGCAGTTCAAACTGGGTCCACCTTCTGTTTTGCTTTGGACCAGTGAACCCCCATTAATTTTTTTGGCCTTTTTATTTCTCCTTATCATTGTACATCTATAGGTGGGGGGGACTATTTTATAAGCCCTATCCTAGTCTCTTTTTGTAAATCGTACTTAGGGGGGAAAGCCTATTACTGTATAGGGGGTTTTCGATCTTCTTTTTACCGGGAGTCCTGTCTAGAGGGCTCTTCCGGAGAGACAATATATTGTAATTCCCTTTCTCAGAAGTACAAATGTTAACATTTTCAAAAAATACGTGATTTTTTTTATTGCTTGTATAAGTTGTATTATTTTGAGATGTCTTCTTCGGGATCTAATAAGAGTGGTGATCCCAGTTGAAAATATAGCTACAACCCAAATCCCAATGATAAAAATTGCATAAAAAGCATGTTTTGTGAGAATGATACAAAAGGAGGCATAAACTAGTTCAAGAAACATCGTGCCGGTATCAGGGGGGATGTTGCCCCATGTAAAAAGACTCCTGATGTTGTTAAAGAGGAAATAACCAATATTTTGAGTGTGGTAAAAATGAAAAAAGATGACAAATTTGCCTCCATAACAGAGATTAGGTCTGAGGATCGGGTCAAATATGATGATGATGATAGTGATGAGGATGGAGAGGGATGTCAAGAGGTAGAACAATCCATTATTAGGGGAAATGGAAAGGGAGTTGTAATTGCTTCTGATTCTGGGAGTAAGAAGCCTTAGGTTAGAGACCCTATGGATAGTTTTTTGCCCGGCCTGACCCTGAGGTTGTATGAGAGGAAACAAAGAAGCAAACAACCATTGAAAATAGAATGAAGAAGGAAGAGAACGATAAAGCTACTTTTTATATTGCTACATGGTTTTATGATGCGAGCATTCCTTTCAATACCGCTCGCCTAAGCAGATTATATGCCTTGGTAGAGGCAATTAGCCAATTTGGGCCTGGGATGAAACCCCCAACCCCATATGAGCTTTCAGAGCCTCTTTTGAAAAAGCGGTGAGTGTCACGACGGATGCTGTAGAAGTTAAGGATGCATGGGCTCAGTATGGAGTTTCTATTATGATTGATGCTTGGAGTGATAGGAAGAGAAGAAGTCAAATGAATTTGCTTGTGAATTGTCCTTTAGGGATTGTTTTTTTGAGGTCTATTGCAGTGTTTTAAAATACAGCCGCATCACCGCATATACGGCCGCATCATGCGATATGCGGTGGGCACTGCATCTGCACAGACAGCATATACGGTTTTGAGTTACGTGGACGCATATGCGGTTTTGCGTGATGCAGCCACATATGCGTCGCATCAGACTGCATCAGAGCCACATCGCTTTCTGCAAAAGAAATTTGATTGTGCCCCTTGGGAAGGGGCAAAATCGTCTTTTTGACCATCAAAAATTGGGGGAAACAATTTAAGAAGGTATTAAACCCCCTAAACGATCATTTATAGCCACTTTCGTGGCTTTTTTGGGATCAAATCGAGCAAAAAAAAAAATCTAGGCGGAAATTTTTTTTCATTTAGTTCTTGGATTTGGGAATTGTTTGATACTTGGATATTGATTAGAACCTTTTGATTATTGATTTAGGAAAGTTCAGGTGAATTTGAGACAATAAATTGGAGGTTTCAGAGGCCGTGAAAAAATTGGGCACTAAAATTGGGGATAATGGATACAAAATCTTTGACAGCAAATAAGTTTGGAGTTAATCATTAAACTAAAATTCCTACTATCACATATATCACCTCCATTTTTTTTTTCTCTATGCATTAACCTATTTTTTTAGACTTTTTAGAATTTTTTTACATTTATTGACCGAATCGTCGTGATGCACCCGCATCGAGCCGCATCACCGCATTGGCCCCCCCACCGCTTTTGGTCGCATCCTGCATTTTGAAACACTGGGCTATTGATGCATTTGATTATACCCATGATACCCATTACATATTCCAAGATATAGATAAAGGAATCAAGGACGTTGGGGAGCATCTTGTTGTACAGGTTGTCACAGACAATGTTGCTCCTAATGTTCCGCTGCTAATTTGTTGCGCTTAGCTTATACTAGAATCTTTTGGACACCATATGCAGCACATTGTATAGACCTCATGCGTGAGGCGCTTGGCACTTTAACTGAGATATCAGGTGCAGTGAAGAAGGCAAAGTCAATTACAATTTTCATTTATAGCCACCAACTAACCCTCAACATGATGTGTAGATTTACAAAGAAGAAAGAGATTGTGAGGCCTGGGGTCACAAGATTTGCGACCAAGTACTTATGCCTAGATAGCATACATTCAAGGAGAGTCCAGTTGAGGCAGATGTTTTCCTCGGATGACCGGAGAGCATGCAAGTGGTTCAAGGATCAGGTTGGGAAGAAGGTGACAGATATTATCCTTTCTAAGGCTTTTTGGCGAGGGGAGAAGGGCGCACTCCAGACATTTTTTCCTCTTGTCAAAGCCCTTCGCATGGTTGATAGTGACAGGGCTTCTATGGGCTACATATATGAGGCTATGGAAAAATGCAAAGAGAGATAGTCCAAAATTTTGATGATGAAGAGAACCGCTACAAGCCTGTTTGGGAGATTATTGATGAGAAGTGGGATAGGCAGCTACATCGGCCATTGCATACAGCTGGTTATTATTTGAACCCAGCTTTTTTTTATGTTGACAAGGATATACACACAAATGACACAATTATGACTGGATTTAATAAGTGTGTAGATGTGCTAGTCCCTGATCCTAATATCCAGGACATTATATGCGCTGATGAGCTAATAAATTACAAGTGCTCATTAAAGTCTTTTGGGAGTCCGATGACGATAAGGCAAAGGACCAAAATTGATCCAAGTAGTAATAATATTGTTAAGTTCATCAAGTGCAACTGTTCAAGTAATCAAGTTTCATTTTTATAATTCTATTATTTATTTATGATTTTATTTTATATCTTTGCCGCCAATTGGTGGAGCCAACATGGGTGTAGTTCTCCAAATTTAGAAAAGTTGGCCATTCAGATCTTGCACCTAACCACTTCCTCATCCGGTTGTGAGCGCAATTGGAGTACTTTTGAAGGGGAAAGGCCGTAAGGTTAATTTGTACAATTGTATTAATAATACATAAACCATATATTTTAATTAGTTTCATTTGATTTTGTTAGATTCATATAAAGAAAAGAAACAGGCTTGAATTAAAGAGGCTCAATGACCTAGTCTATGTCAAGTATTATCGATTCTTGCAGGACAAGTTTGCTAAGAGAGATGAGAGAGACTCCATCAAATCAAAAATATGGACAATGCTATGGAGTGGTTAGTTGATGATGATGAGGTCGAGGGGCATGAAGGATTGACATGGGGCATGATCATGGATGCTTCAAGGACATCAGCCGCCCCTCCTAGGGCCACTAAATCTTCTGCACATAAAAAAAAGGTGGAGGAAGAGGCGGAAGAAGAGGCAAATTTAGAAGAGACAAAGGAGGATGACCAAAATGTCGAGGAGGGTGACAACTCCGATGAATATGATGCAAATGCAGCTGACCCTACTTTTTCTGACGATGAATGATGAATAATGATTAAACTTTGAACATTGATTGAAGATTCTTTTGAGACTTCAAGTATTACTTTCATTTTTGTTTTCTTCCTCTTGGTTGTGTATAGTGGATAGTGGATTTGTAGTTCCACTGGTTTGGTATTTAATAACTTTGGTTTGGTAATTTGGCTGGTAATTTGGCTAGTAAATTTCAAGTTTTAATTGGATATGGACCGACTTATGGTTATGCTTATAGAGCGTGTGTTAATGTGTAGTATACTTTGAATTTTGATGTGCCCTAAATACCTACTTTTTATATTTTATATCATATATATATTGTTAGAGACTGTAGAATCCTTTTTGACTGGGCCACCGAGGTTTTGGGCGCTCGCCTAGGTGCTTAGGCGGCCTAAACCCCCCAGGTCACCTAAGATCCGCCTAGCGCTTTTGAAACATTGGATAAATACAAAGTTCTGTGTGGAAAGAGATCATTTACTATGCTTGAGGTCTAAAAGGCCATTAGAATCACAATCTTTTTTGTTAAGGGGCATCTAAAGGAGGATGTGCATATACGACATCACTTTAGATTGATGAATGATGCAGAGAGTCTAAATCCAAAACTTAAAAATTGAGGCCCTATCTCAGAATCCAAAATATTCGGTAGCGGATTGTTTCGATGCCAATTTCCATAGGATAACTTGGATATTGGACCTTAGAAAAAAGCTTTGGAATAAAAAGTTTGCAACATGCAAATCTAACTAAGCTTTAGCACAAAATGCACATGTGCATATGGTTTCTAGAGGTGGATTAAATATCCCAATATATGGCAGCATTTATGGTTTTCACAATGATACAAAATCATATGTGCCCATAAACTCAAAAGGGAGAAATAAGCACACTGCCCTATTGGTTAGATGTGACGCAAAGAGGATCACCTTCATTTTCTTACATTTCTTCAGCTTGCAATTAAGTATAAAATCCATACAGACGATCATCTCACGCACTGAGATATGACTCTACCCAATATGTGCATTACAAAGAGAAGCAGAGGGATAGACCACATGATCATCAGAGGCAACTTTGCCCAAAGTTGTTAGTCCCAACCTAGGTGGCAATCCCGCTCCAGAAGGCACTACAGGAAAGGGATGTTCAAGGGATCTTGATTTTTAAATTTTGAGATCTCAATTCCCACCTTAAAGACCAAGATAATGACTAAATTGATCATTTTCTTTATTTAAAGCTAGCTTTTAATATAGTTGCACTACTTGCTAGCTTTAAATAAAGAGGTCCCTACTTTAAAGAACATATATAATTCTAAACTATAGATATTCAAGGTTGGGAGCAAGATCCTCCTATTTTTAGGATCGAGATCCCAAAAGGTCAGGATCTAGATCCCCAAAAGGTTAGGATCTAAATCCCTCACGTATGCGGTTTATGGATAACGCTCCCAACCATAGGGTTCTATCCTTCCACCATTCCGTGCTTCCAATCTAGTTCCCGCTTCCAATCCCATCAATTATGATTATGCCAAATTCATTCCTTCGTTTATTGCAAGTTTCGTCTGGCATGAGTTAGAAAGCAAACTTTTCAATCTTATTATTCCCTTTCTAGCTATTACATGGACTTGGAAGGAGTGGACCCACAATAAATTTGGATAGAAGATAGTTGGGATCATCAAGCCCCAACCACGATCATTTTTCTTGGGAGGTAACCAATGTAGTAGTTATGGCTAACAATGGACTGGGAAGCACGATCTAGGCTTGAAAAACTAGGGCCTGGACCACAAAATGTGGCTTGAGCACCAGCCTGGGCTTGCGCCACGACAGGGCTGGCTTGACCCCTCCCAACCCTTTTACCTTTTGTTTCTTTCAGTTTATTAGGTCTGGCCAGTCCCACCCGACTTAAACGGGGCCAGGTCCATGCCTGGTCGAGGGCCTCTTCAGCCAGTCAAGGCTGGATTAGGGCTAGAGCTGACACGGTCTATTACCAACTCTAAGTAGGCTAAAGGAGTCAGTATTCCAGATTTAATGAATCACATATTATGTCATAAGCACTAAAAGTCATGAGTTTCAGGTAACAAATTTCAGGTAAAAAAAAATTGAGAATAAGTCCAAATTTCAAGTTGATTCCCCCCTCCCCAAAAAAAAAAAACCCACAATATATATATATATATATATAGAGAGAGAGAGAGAGAGCGAGAGGGGGAGAGAGAGACAAGTTTTATGCCAATGATTGTATTGAGCAACTATATATATATATATATATATATATATATATATATATATATATATATATATATATATATATAGAGAGAGAGAGAGAGAGAGAGAGAGAGAGAGAGAAAGGTTTTAAGCCAATAATTTTATTGAGCAACTTTCTTATAAGAGTATCCCATCAATATTGATAATCTTTAAAGAAGGAGACAGTAGCCTGGTACAAATTACCTCTGAAAGTTGCTTCTCAGTCATCTCAACTCCTTCTAGAAGGGTTTTAAGTAGTGGCACAGCACCAACCGAGTCCCTAGACTGATCAATCTTTGAGAAGCTGACGTTAACAACTGAGGATGCTCTCCCCAAGTTGTCGGCAACATCTAACAAGCTCTTTGCAAAGTTCTGCAGCGCATTTCAAGTAGAATATTAGGGGAAATAACTAACACTTACTGTCCACTCATCATATACTGCTAACAAATACTTGCAGCTTGAATGCCATATAGCGCCTATTCAGCCTACATTGACAAACCCAAATACTTGCATAAAGAAAATGCAGGAAAATTGGAATCCCACGCTTCAAGAATGCAAACCTGGACAGCAAACTTTTTTGAATTCTCTAAGTCACGCTTTGTCCTTTCAATAATATTCTCCGTCTCTGCATAGCTACGAAGAACTTTTTCTTGCATCTTTTCAATTTCCTTTTGTTTTGCCTTCAGTAACACCTCCTTTTCAGCTACTAGTTTAATCAGATCATCAGCAGATAATTCATCCTCGGCATCTGAATCAGAAAATGCAGTTCTTTTAGTACTCTTCCTCCTCTTCTCGCCAAAATCGGACTTTGAAAGGTCAGTTTCAACATGAGAATCGAACTTTCCAGGATGTGCTGCAGCATCACCATTGCTCCCTTCTTTCTTTGTTGACTCAGCTTCGTTCTTGTCATAAGAAATGTTCTCAGAGGCCTTATCATGGTGTTTAGAAGTTTTTGTTTCATCTGCAACCTGACTGGTCTCCTTCTGATTTGTCTGAGGTGATGCAGATGACGAAAACCAGGAGTGATGTGAAGCAAAAGTCCCAATGTGGGAGTGGCACAAAACTCGTGATGATAAACAGGAAACCTGAACTCACAGATGCACAGCAAAAAAACAGAAATGAGCTTATACCAATTTTATTGTCATGAGATGAAAGTGCAAAAAAATAATAACAGGCAAGACAAGCACTTTGACTAATAGGCAAGACTAACACTTTAACCAACTGAGGATCAATCTATTACACAAAATATCTATATATATAAAGCGAGAGCAACACCCACCCTATTCTAGTGCCACGTGTCCTTCTCTCATTAAAAAACTCTTACATCTTTCCTAAATTCTCTACCTTATCTCTCTCTTATTTATATCATCTACGGTTTCTCTCTCTACCGTTTCTATCTCTCTCTCTCCTTCTTTCCTAAAATCTCTCTCCCATTTATTTTCCTAAAATCTCTCATCTTCTTTGTTTATGTCATCTACGGTTTTCCTCTCTACCATTTCTATTTCTCTCTCCCTCTTTCATAAAACCCCTCTCCCATTATTTTCCAAAAATCTCTCCCTCTCAACTGTTTCTCTCTCTTAGTTATATCATCTGCGTGTGCTTATTTCTCTCCTCCTCTTTCTTAAAATCTGTTGACCTTCTATTTATCATAACTCTCTCCCTTCCTATGGATTCTCTCTCTTATTTATATCATCAATATTTCTTTTTCTCTCCTCCTCTTTCCTAGAATCTCTCTACCTTATATTTATCATAACTCTCTAGCTCCCCATGGATTCTCTCTCTTCTCTCTTTCTTATTTATAACATAATATTTATTATGGAAACTCTATTATTTCTCTCTCCTCTCTCAACAAGCTCTGTCTCTTCTCTCCAAAAAGTTTCCAATCACAAATTTTTCCATTCTCTCTCTCTCTCTCATCACATGTAAAGCAGCAGCCTTATTTCAGTCAATAGATTCTTTATTAAATATACGTCTCTCCCTCCTCTCATTAATTCTCTCTCCCCAAATAATCATGCTCCATGCGCAGTCATGGCTCACCCACTTTTTGTTATATATTTGTTAGCACTAGTGTAAAGAGATGCACCTTTCTCTCTCCCTAAACTTCTATGCTTTGCTTCACAAGCCATACAACAATTGCAATCTTTCCCTCCAAGGTGATCACGTCTTTATTCTCTAAATCATTTGCTTCACGTGCAATACAGACAATTTACACTTACTTTTTGTAAGGCGGTCACATTTTCTCACTCTAAATACGTACGTTCACTCCCATTCTCTAATGTTATTATATATTATATCATGCCAATTTTATGAGAATGAAGATTGCGTAAATTTAGTACCAAAAGAACTCCCTCCTTTAAAAGAATCCAATCAATTTAAAATATGTAAGACATTTGGAATCTGCAGAGATATTCTCTAAATAGCTCTAAACACCAGGAAAGCAGCTAATATAAAGAGTTACATGAAGAACAAAAAAAAGTCACCCTATGCATGAACAATGGACAACAGATTAAAACGGGGACCCATATAGGCATGATACCTTTGTACAAGACTCTAACAATATGATATTTCCAAGCATGCAGTTGGTTGAGTCTTTAATTCTTTATCTCCATTTATATACAAAATCCATGTCAGCATTCCCTAATATATGGTTACTGTTGTTAGGAACGAGGCTTCATTTTTACTTCTAAGAGTGACAATTTGATATATATTTTTTGAATCTGAGTCACTAATTCATATTCATGGTCAGAAATTAAAATCATATAGGATCATATTCCTCTATAAATATGTATGCTCAAGTTAGTCAAATTTGATTGAAGAAAAAAAATTATGTTTGCTAGAATCAATTGATTTTTTTACAATATTTTTCCCTATGGCTTACTTTTCACTTTTTTGTATGCTGGCAAATCACACAAGGTTTATTTGGGCGGGTAAGGCGGTGTTCTCATTTACATAGTGCTTTAAGTTTCATGATCTAGTAAAGGTGAATTTCTTAATATTTATGTTTCATTTCACTACTTGCTACCAATAATTTTTCTATATAAGTCTTCATGAATAAAATTTCCCCATAGCAACATCCATATTCTTTTTAGTTTACATCTTATGCATACTACATTTTTTTTTCTATTTTCTTAATTTTTTTCATTTTCTATTTTCTAAATTTTCAAGACAATATTTACTTAAGTAAATAATACATTTACTATTATGAGTACAAATAAATTCAGTTATATTAAAATAATATATTTCAAAATGCAAGAAAATATAAAAATGCCAAAACTATCCAGGGAAAGTAAAACACATATGATAATAAGTAGTTATATTTTATTTTAAGCATATTTTTTTAGACTAATATTTAAATAACTTAATAATATATTTTGCAAAAAATACAATGCAATCCTAATTATCTATTATATATAATGCGAGAGGAGGTCCCCCTTTATTTTATTTGTCTCTATCTTGACCTTCTGTTTACAAATAATATTAGAAACATGAAAAAACAACCAATATGTATCAGTGGAATATTTGTATTTAAAATTAGTAAATCACGGTAAATTATTTAGTGAGATATGAGATTGAAGGAGATATTAATATTTAAATTTATCAATATTTTGGCGAGTGTTTAGACTCTAAACACTATAGAGTAACATATTGCATTCCAAATATTAAAGGAAGTAGCTAATAAAAAACAATGCATGTGTCTCTCTGTAAAGGCAAGCATCTTTCATAAAAAATTAGCATAACGGATTTAGAAACTTTTGAATATCACAAGTTAAGATAGTAAAATATTTTAAATTTTTTATTCTTATTTAGAGAAAATACATCATGCTTTATTACCAATGCTATAATAAACCGTAAGAAATTCCCACATTTAATTTTTTTAAAAAAAAATATTATAAATTTTTTAAAACGTAAAAAAAAAAATTTGGTCTCCCTATTATCTTATTTTATCACAAATAGTATGTCTGAATTATTTATATTTCTTTCATTATTTAAAAAAAAATCATAATGATTTCATAAAATTATGCAATTGTGAGGATGATCACTACGACCATGGTTTATTGAAAATATTTTTTAATGACAAATATGTTTTAGAGATTAATATTAAATATCACGTGCAACACATGTGCATATTACTAGTAATCAAACAAACATGAAACAATGGGAATGGCATTAACTATATCACATATCCATTCAGTCCCTAATTAATTTCATAGTTAAGGCACACAAAAGAGGGTTCAAGCATGCTTGCATCTTATGTTCCTTTCCGTGGGGACAACCATACAATGGTCAGAAATATCAATAGTACAACTTGCAAACTCTAAGACAATAACTTTGACTGGTGAATCTTGAGATGCAATTCTCTTTTTCTCATGTGATATAATGGAATATGAGTAAGTGAATAGAGTAGCCAACAATCTGTAATTTAGTATGGTCTGTTGTGCCATCGTCATTTACATCTAATAACTGGCAATATAAAACAATTTATGGGTACTCTTAAGGATGACTGACGCATCCAATTTGATTTCTATTTAGGTGACCGTTATGCCACATCAAATACAGATGTTTCGACACAAATAAACATCTATCCTGCACAATGCCTGCCTATCATTCCTAGGAGCTCAAGCACCTCAACGGATGCTTTAATAAATGTTGTCACTTTCCATTCAATTGAATTTTCTCTCTATTTGATCAATATACTTCATTGTTCTCTTCACATTTTATTCTGTCATGTTAAAACTTTCATCATCATCATCTTCTTTTTCATGTTAAAACTTCCATCATCATCTTCTTTTTCATCTACAGTACAACACCTTCCTTAAATGAGTTCTACATCCCCTAAACATCACCCGATATTAAGAGGGATGTTGCCTCGTGTAAAAATATTCCTGAGACTACCAAGGAGGCGATTAAAATATTTGAGTTCAGTGAAACACAAAAAGCAAGAAAAAGGTGAAGAGGCACCCGGACGAGGGAGATTCAAAAAAAATAGAGGAGGACAAGCGTTATATTGAAGAGGGAGATGACTTGGCCTCAAATCCGCTTACCCTACTTTTTTTTATGATGGTTGAAGACACTCGACTTTTGGTGTTGAGTCGTAGACTGTAGGTATTCTTTTTCTTTTTTTCTTGTTTCTACTTTCTACTATTACTCTTATGTATATGGTTGTATCATTATATGAAAATATGGATTATGAAATGATATGAACTATAGAGCATGGGGTATGGTCTATGGAGTATGGATTATGCCTGTATTACTAATTTGAGCCGCTATTACTACTAATATAGAAGGGTTTGGAACTTTTTGGATTATGAGATTTTTAATATTTAATTATGCATACTCAGATTCTCCTGCCCCTGCTCCTTTTCCTCAACCTAGGTTATAGGCTGCCTAGGTTCTAGGCGGCACTAAGTAAGCCCCTGCTCCTCTTCTTCAACCTAGGTTATAAGGCCGCCCATGTTCTAGGTGGCACTGAGTAAGCCCCTGCTCCTCTTCTTCAACCTAGGTTATAGGCTGCCCAAGTTCTGGGCGGCACTTACAAAAAGTGATGCATGGACTTTTTTTTTGGGTCCACAATGATGCATAGAGATATCAAAATGATACTTTTCTGTCTCAAAAGTGAGGCATAGACTTATTATGTAATTTTGATCGATTGTCCTCTGCAGAAAACTCATCTCATTTAGAAAATAAAAGCACCCAATCTGCAAATAAAATTACTTACAACAACCAAAGCTCATAGCATGGATTATGAAACATCGCACCCTAGCACTTCAAAAAATAACCAAAACGGACCTCAGGATAGATAAAAAACCAAATTTTTTCAAATAACAATATCTTGATAATCAAGAACTGCTTCAGAAACTCATACAAGACCGAGTTTTACAAATAAAACCAGTTTTACAAATAAAACCATTCAGTAATCAATAACAGTGCCAAAGACTGATGAAGACACTAACTTGTTCAAACAATAAAATATCAGAAATTAATACCTATATCAAAGTTGCAAAAAGCTCTAGCTTTACAAAATACTATCATAAATCAAAACTCATCTCGGAGATGGATTAGGAAACCACACGTCCTCAAATACTACCATTGCAAAACCAAACTTGCTCATGAATCAAATTTACAGAGAGCAGGGAAACAAGACAAACCTCGTATAGAGATCGTTCGAGTTGCGGAATCACATGACCTCCACAGAGGAGAGCATGTATCCGAGATGAGAGGTTTCCTGACTGTGAAACACCACTCCTCAGAAGTCTTGGAAGAACCCTAAAAATTGTCATCCTCGGCTAACAATTGTCAAAAATGGCTCTCTCTCTCTCTCCCTCTCTCTCTCTGCACGTGCAGATGTAGCCTACCTGGCTGATCCTAGGACAGAAAGACATGCCCTGGTGGACGGCTCAGCCTCAAGGAACTGCAGCATTAGCTAAAGCGCAAGATGCTTCTAGAACTTAATTGAACTTTTTTTTAATGTGGGCCCTCGGCCATTAAAATAAATCCTCCTTCTTCCTTATATTTATAAGGTCCCTCGGGTGTACTAAATCCTCCCAATTCCCGTTCGAAGAATACGTTAATTGAACTTTTTTTAATGTGGTCCTTCGGCCTTAAAATAATGAACTTTTTTTACCGTTATAACTACATTGTCCGAGGATAGCCCGTTATTAAAGCCACCAAATATTTATATAAAGAGCACAGACAAAATACAAGGAGTTCCCTTCCACGGGTAGTGTGTCAAAAGAATAGAGTCTTATATAATTTTGGTAGATTCTTAGTTTAGTGCTCTTGCAGGTTTACGTTAAAGTGCGAGTTCCGTAACCACACGTGAAAATAGTAAAAATAGTATAGCTTTCTTTTGCTTCAATTGCCATCTTAAAATAAAATATATTTCTTGCATTCCCTGATTTTTATATTATTTTCGATAAATATATTTTATAATGGTATTTTAATTGAGTTTGATAAACCTAATGTGAGAATATAAAAAAGTTGTTAAATGAACATGTAATAACTAAAATTTTGACATAGTCATATTCAGCGTAATCAAATATTTACAGGGAGAGGAAGAGAGAGCATTTCGTTGACAGAGGGAGGGAGAGATAAAACTAAGAATTATATTGAGACATATACCGATCAATCAAACCCGCATTTTATGATCATCAACATAGACCAGTAAATGAGCGCATACCACATCAAAACAATATTTCATTAACATCAATGCATACCACTTATTGAGGCGTTTTAGAGATCGAAAACACATCAACACAAAAAAAAACCACATCATTAGTCAATCCTCGATAACTCCATAGCTTTATTTCAACCTCGAAAATGCTACCTCGAAGAAATTAGTACCCCAATATGATCATTTCCCTATATATATCTATAATAAATCTGAAACCATTATAATATACCCCAAGACCTTATTTATTTATTATTTATTATTAAGCGAGAGCAACACCGTCTTTATCTTTGTGTCAGATATCCCACCATATTAATAATTCTCTCTTCTCTATCCCCCACATCTCTATCATGCCCATGCATGGCATCTCATGCTCCTCCTTTTTGTTTCTGATCTCATTCTCTCCTTTACTCTCCCTATGCACGTAACTCCTCTCCACCCCTCACCTCTCTCTCTCGCCCCAAATGTTAAACTCTCGCATTAATTATCATGCCTATGCATGTCATCTCATGGCCATCCCTTTTATCTTTCATCTCATTTTCTCCCTTCGTCTTCCCATTCACGTAACTCCTGTCTACCCCTCACGCCTCTCTCTCTATCTACCCCCAAATGTTAAACTCTTGTGCATTAATTGGCATTAATTATAGCAGATAACCTCTCTACCGCCACGTCTCTCTCTCCCCCGTATTAATCTCTCAAATTAATTATAGAAAATAAGGCATGTCGTTTCTTTTCTTATCTATCTCCTCTCTCTAGCTCTCTACCCCCAAATGTTAAACTCTTGCATTAATTGGCATTAATTATAGAAGATAACCCTTCCACCCCCACGTCTCTCTCTCCCCCTTATTAATCTCTCAAATTAATTATAGAAAATAACGCATGTCGTTTCTTTTCTTATCTATATTTTCTCTCTCCATTCACCGGACTCATCTCTACCCTCTTCTCTCTCTTCCCCATTTAATCTCTCACATTAATTATAGAATATAACTTAGATCCTTCTCTCTCAAGATAAATGCAATCTCTCTCATTGAAAGTTTTCATAAGTAATTATAGAATATAATGCATATCTTCCTATATATTGCCCTAGCTTTTCTCTTTCTTTCTTATCCCACAATGTTAATATTTTTAATATGTAGTTATATATTCACGCAACTCCTCTCTACCCCCCACGTCTCTCCCTTCCTATATGTTAATCTCTCACATTAATTGTAGGAAATAACTCGTATCGTTCTCTCTCTCATTGAAAATTTCCATAAGTAATTATAGAAGATAATGCATATTTTTTTATTTTATGTATATATATATATATATATATATATATATATATATATATATATATATATATATAGGGAATGGATTCTATCAGCCTACGGGCTAATATCTACAGTGTCAATCAACGGCCTAGATTCAATCCAGACCGATCCGACGACCACAACCTCATTTTATATTTTCATTTTCATTTTTTTTCTACAAATCCAAATCGTTTGAATTTTAGGCGTTCATTCTTCTCATCAAAGGCTACCTAATAAAAATATTAATAAAATAATTCGTAAAATACAAATTGGCTAAAAAGTTTCGGGGGTAGTTTATTCAATTTATAATTATTTTTTATATTTTTATTAGATTCTCTTATTTTTGAAGAATAGATGCTCAAAATTTCTAGTGATTTGAATCTGTATAGAAAAAATAAAAATTCAAACATGAAATTAGGTCGTGACCGTTGGGTAGGGCCCAGAGTCAATCTAGACCATTGGCTGACACTGTAGTTGTCAGCCCGTGAGCTGACAAGATCCTTTCTCATATATATATATATATATATATATATATATATATATATATATATATATATATATATATATATATATATATATATATATATATATATATGGAAAAATACGCCCGTGGGCATTTACTGTGGCAGTAAACGCCTACGACCCAGATTGAATCTGCGCCTATCTGATGATCACGAATGTTCAGTAGTGTTTTAATTTTAATACAAGTCATGTACGTAGAGAGAAAGAGAGAGATATATATATATATATATAGAGAGAGAGAGAGCAAGAGAAAAAAAATCATAATTTGACCTAAAAAATACCATAAAATATGGCCTGAACCATATTATGGTAACCTTGTATTTTTCTATACAAGATCCCAAATTGCCCACTAGGCTTATGAAACTTACATTATAAAGGTGATCCATATCACAATAAAGTTTTATTGTTCTCCTTCTCCCTCTAACTCCTATTCTTATGAGACTTGCATTATCTATGTGACAAGCAATGCTTACCAAGCTATACCATATCTATAACAAAGAAGTATTATAAGCATCATCTAATCTTTGTGAGCTGTTAAGAAGACATCATTCTGCTCTTATCGAATAAAATGACACTTTGTTGTCTTGCTGTGGGCCTTAACTGTTTCATGCACAATATTATCGTCACACCTCATGTATGAGGTGGAGCTTAATAAAATAAATATAATAATGTGTCTTAAGAATTTAAATAGGAGAGGTGAAGACTCCCATCCTAGAAAACTTTTGAATAAGCTCACCCAACACACTAAGATCTTTCTCTCTCTAGTCGAAACGCAGTGAGCTCTTTCTCTCTCAAGCCAAATTTTACCAAAAGTTTCACTCAAACACTCAAATATTATAGGTAAGTGACTTCATTATCTTGAAAATAATCCGTTCTTTTTAAAAATGAAATGAAATAATTACTTTTGCTTATTATCATGAATTTTTTGCGCGATAAATTTTATGCGCAAGCGACCTCATTATTTTGAAAAATAATTTTTTTAATAAAATTGTGATATTTTATCTATGTTAAGAAATTTTAAATGCTGAAAATTCTTAAAAATAAATTTATTTATTTTTCTTGTCTATTGTTAGAAAATTTTGGATACTGTAAAATTATTAGAAATAAATGTGATATTTCTGCTTTTAGTAAAATTGTGAGATTTCTTTCTACTGTTTTGAATATTTAGACATTCTAAAATTCATGTGCAAATGACTGCCTTATTATTTGAAAACTGATATTTTTGCATTTGATTATAGCATTGTCTGTGAAATGTTTATTTGCGAATTGACATCCCATAAATTGTGATAATTTCGTATTCTTGGATTTCTATAAGAGTTTTTTTATACATACTAGATTGGCAATTATGCTAGAATGTCTTTACGAACTGCTACCTTTCTAAATTTGAGCCCAAAATATTTGACTGGTTATTTTTGAAATGTTATTGAAAGTGACTTTTATTAATGGTTTCAGTGAAATTCATATTAATAATTTATATGTTGAGTACATGATATTGCCGCTTTCGAATGTTTAAAGAGATTTAGAAATACTTTAAGTATGCAAGTGGACTCATCCGGTTCACCGGTGAGGTAAGTGGACCTATCCGATACGGCGGTGTAATAATCCTAAAATTTCAAAAAAAAATAAAAATAAATAAATAAATAAAAATAAAAATATTTATTAAGAAATTAATAATAATCATAATATTAACAGTGTTAACAGAAATAAATACAAAATAAATAAATAAAATGATAATTATATATCAGTAATGATAATAATAATTTTATACCGTTAAGATATTGCTATTTTTTTATATATTAACAATATTAAAAACGATATTATTGTTAATATACTTGAGGGTTTAACTTTATTTGGGTGGACCTTAGGTCCACCATCTCAAAGACTTTATGTTAAACTCCTTAAAACAACTCCTTGTCTTGAGGTGCCTTTTTTTTGTTTGACATTTTCTCTCTCTTTAAACTAAAACCCATCGACGAGTTTCTCTTTCTCTCTCTTAAAACTAAAACCCATCAACGGGTTTCTCTCTCTCTCTTAAAGCTGAAACACCATCATCAACAGGCTTTTCTTTTTCCCTCTCAAACAAAAACCCCATCAACGGGTTTCTCTCTCTCTAGCATGGTAAGAGTTTTTGTTTAGGTAATGATACTTGTATGCGTTATTTCACTGAAAAAGGTTCTTCATTCACATCGAGTCTTTGAAGAAAGTACTGATGTTTTTGTGTGGGATGGAACTGATGCTCCCCCAATTTCGGAATTATTGTAAGTGACTTCATTATCTTGAAAAATAATCCGTTCTTTTTAAAAATGAAATGAAATAATTATTTCTGCTTATTATCATGAATTTTAGGCGCGATAAATTTTATGCGCAAGCAACCTCATTATTTTGAAAAATAATCTTTTTAATAAAATTATGATATTAGAAATTTTAAATGTTGTAAATTCTTAGAAATAAATTTATTTATTTATTTTTCTTGTCTATTGTTAAAAAAATTTTGAAATAAAATTATTAGAAATAAATGTGATAGTTCTGCTTTTACTAAAATTGTGAGATTTCTTTCTAATGTTTTTGAATATTTAGACATTGTAAAACTCATGTGCAAATGACTGCTTTATTATCTGAAAACTGATATTTTTGCAATTGATTATAGCATTGTCTGTGAAATGTTTATTTTTGAATTGACATCCTATAAATTGTGATAATTCCTTATTCTTGAATTTCTATAAGAGTTTTTCTATACATTGGCAATTATGCTAGAATGTCATTACGAATTGCTACCTTTCTAAATTTGAGCCCAAAATATTTGATTGGTTATTTTTGAAATGTTATTGAAAGTGACTGTTATTAATGGTTTCAATGAAAATCATATTAGTAATTTCAGTGATATGTTGAGTACATGATATTGTTGCTTTCGAATGTTTAAAGAGAATTAGAAATACTTTAAGTATGCAAGTGGACTCATCTGGTTCGTCGGTGAGTTTTAAGTGGACCTATCCGGAACGCCGGTAGAGATTAAGTGGACTCATCCGGTACGCCGGTGAGGTATAGGTGGACCTGCAAGGAGTAAGTGGACCTATCTAGGACGCCGATAGGGATTAAGTGGACCCATCAGGACGCTGATGGGGTATATAAGTGACTTACTTGGGACGCCAATAAAGTAATTTTGTGGAATCTTTTAAATTATGCACTGCCGTTAAAATGTTATATGCATTTCAATCATTTGGATTATGTTTAATTGTGCATTTCTGAAAGTTAAATTGTTATCTATAAATGCTTGTGCTCGCATTGTTTTTAATTGACTTCCATTTTCAAATTTTTTTTATATCTTTCATCGATGATTATTTTTAGGATTATGATGATCACTTACTGAGTAGCTAAACTCATCAAACTATGGTAAACATTTTTCAGGATAACTGCGGTTTCATTTTGAGTTCTCGTCAGGATCAACTTTGGAAGATATTGTAGTTGTGCCTAAGCTTTTTTTTGTTACTTTGTAAGAATTCGCCACTGTAAATTTGTCCTATCAAGAGATGTATATATGTTTTGACTGTCACATCTCAAGAATATCAGTATTGTAAATTCTTGGGGTGTGACAATTATGGTATCAGAGCAATAACTTTAAGATTCTTAAGAAATTTAAAAAAGAATGTACTTAAAATAATATTTATTGCGTGTACAGACCGGGACGAAGTCAAGATCCAGAATAGCTGAAGCTCTTATGGAAGGCATTCACAAAGCCTTGGAAAATATAGTTGCTCTAATGCAACATCAGATGGAAAACAATAATCCACCTAAGCTGTCAGTTACGAGAAATGGTGGGAGTAATATCAAACAATTAAAGAAATTGAACCCACCTTCTTTTAAGGGTGCTGTAAACCCATTGGAAGCCGAGGGATGGATTATGCAATTGGAGAAACTATTCGAGGTAATGGAATGTACTGATGAAAGGAAGGTGGCCTTGGCAGTTTTTATGTTAGAAGGAGAAACACAACATTGGTGGCGAATGGCAAAAGGAGTACTGGTCAAAGAAAATAAACCCTTGACTTGGGAAGTATTTATAGAGGCATTTAATGAAAAACATTTCCCAGATTTTATCTGAGACAAAAAAGAAATGGAATTTCTGGAATTAATCCAAGGAAACCGGACAGTAGCACAGCACGAGACCAAGTTCACTGAATTGGCCAGGTTTGCACCATATATGATTAACAATGAGGCAATAAAGGTGAAGAAATTTGAAAGGGGTCTCCGACCAGCTGTTAGAAGCAGAATATCAGTCTTAAAATTGAGAACTTATGCTGAAAAGTGGGTCGAGCCCTAATTGTTGAAAATGATTTCGAAGATTACCAAAAGACGAAAAATCAGAAAAATCAGGTTAGACCCACACCATTTAATCAACATCAGTTTGAAATGGCAAACAAGAAGCCAAGGGCCTTGCCACTTCAAAGCTCAATAGAACAATGTAAAAAATGTAGGAAAAATCATGGATCTAACTCTTGTTAATGGAATACCAGAGCTTGTTTTAAATATGAAAAATTGGGGCACCAGATTAGATAATGTCCTAGCTTACAGATGCAACAGCTTCCAAAGCAGGGTGAGATAGCTCAAAAGCTTCAGATGAAAGGAAGAGTATTTGCGATCACCGAGCAAGATGCTCAGGCTTCAAAATCAGTGATCCAAGGTACTCTTATTATATTCCAAAAGTAGCTCATGTTTTGATTGATCCTAGATCAACTCATTCATTTGTGTCACCACATTTTGCATGCCACTTAAAGGTAGAACCAGAACAATTAGAATACATTCTAGAGGTAGCCACATCAATGGGAAATTCAATTGATACCAATATATTGTACCCATCAAGACGCTGATGGGATATATAGGTGACCTACTTGGGATGCCAGTAGGGTACTTTTGTGGAATCTTTTGAATTATGCACTGCCGTTAAAATGTTATATGCATTTCAATCATTTGGATTATGTTTAATTGTGTATTTCTGAAAGTGAAATTGTTATCTATAAATGCTTGTGCTCGCATTGTTTTTAATTGACCTCCATTTTGAAATTTTTTTTATATCTTTTATCGATGATTATTTTTAGAATTATGATGATCACTTACTGAGTGGCCAAACTCATCAAACTATGGTAAACATTTTTCAGGATAACTGCGGTTTCATTTTGAGTGCTCGTCAGGATCAACTTTGGAAGATATTGTTGTTGTGCCTAAGCTTTCTTTTGTTACTTTGTAAGAATTCACCACTGTAAATTCGTCCTATCAAGAGATGTATATATGTTTTGACTGTCACATCTCAGGAATATCAGTATTGTAAATTCTTGGGGTGCGACAGCCGATAGGGATTAAGTGTACTCATACGGTACGCAGGTGAGGTATAAGTGGACCTGTAAGGATTAAGTGGACCTATCAGGGACGTCGATAGGGATTAAGTGGACCCATCAGGACACTGATGGGGTATATAGGTGACCAACTTGAGATGCTAGTAGGGTAGTTTGTGAAATCCTATGAATTAGGCACTGCCATTAAAATGTTATTTGCATTTCAATTATTCGGATTATACTTAATTGTGCATTTTTTAATGTGAAACTGTTAATGAATTTCTGTTAATAGATCTCCTTTTTTAAAATATTGATATATTTCAACCATGTTTATTTTTAGGATTATGATGATCACTTACTAAGTAGCCAAACTCATCAAATTATAGTAAACATTTTTTTTTTCAGGATAACTACGGTTTCATTTTGAGTGCTCGTCAGGATCAACTCTGGAAGATATTGTAGTTGTGCTTAAACTTTCTTTTGTTACATTGTAAGAATTCGTCATTGTAAATTTGTCCTAAAAAGAGATGTATATATGTTTTGACTGACACATATCAGGAATATCAGTATTGTAAATTCTTAGGGCGTGACAATTATGGTATCAGAGCAATAGGTTTAAGATTCTTAGGAAAGTTAAAAAGAATTTACTTAAAATCACGTTTATTGCGTGTACAGACTGGGACGAAGTTAAAATCCAGAATAGCTGAAGCTAATATGGAAGGAATTCACAAAGCCTTGGAAAATATAGTTGCTCTAATGTAATATCAGATGGAAGACACCAATCCACTCAGGCAGTCATTTACGGGAAATGGTGGGAGTAATATCGAACAATTTAAGAAATTGAACCCACCTTTTAAGGGTGTTGTAAACTTACTGGAAGCCGAGGGATGGATTATGCAATTGGAGAAAATATTCAAGGTAATGGAATGTCCTGATGACAGGAAGGTGGCCTTGGCAGTTATTATGTTAGAAGGTGAAGCACAACATTGGTGGCGAATGGTAAAAGGAGTATTGGTCAAAGAAAATAAACCCTTTACTTGGGAAGTATTTCTAGAGGCATTTAATGATTTCCAGATTTTATTCGAGACCAAAAAGAAAAGGAATTTCTAGAATTAATCCAAGAAAACCAGACAGTAGCACAGTACGAGGCCAAGTTTACTGAATTGGCCAGGTTTGCAGTACATATGATTAACAATGAGACAAGAAAGGTGAAAATTTTTTAAAAGGGTCTCAGACCAACTATTAGAAGCAGAATATCAGTCTTAAAATTGAGAACTTATGCTGAAATAGTGGATCGAGCCCAAGTTGTCGAAAAAGATTTCGAAGATTACGAAAAGATGAAAAATCAGAAAAGTCAGGTTAGACCCACACCATCTAATCGACAACAGTTTGAAAGGACAAACAAGAAGCCAAAGCCCATGCCACTTCAAAACCCAATAGAACCATGTAAAAAATGTGGGAAAACATATTGATCAAACCCTTGTTATTGGAATACGAGAGCCTGTTTTAAATGTGAAAAATTGGGGCACCAGATTAGAGAATGTCCTAGCTTACAGATGCAATAGCTTCCAAAGCAGGGAGAGATAGCTCAAAAGTCTTAGATGAAGGGAAGAGTATTTGCGATCACCCAACAAAACGCTTAGGCTTCAAAATCAGTGATCCAAGGTACTCTTATTATCTTTCAAAAAGTAGCTCATGTTTTGATTGATCCTAGATCAACTCATTCATTTGCGTCACGACAATTTGCATGTCACTTAAAGGTAGAACCACAACAATTAGAATACATTCTAGAGGTAGCCACACCGAAGGGAAATTCAATTGATACCAATATAGTGTACAAATCATGTGTAATGAAGATAGAAGAAAAGGAACTGTCGATTGATTTAATACTCCTAAAAATTCAAGATTTTGATGTAATATTAGACATGGATTGGCTTTCTGCATATCATGCAAATATGGATTGTTACAAGAAAATGGTTACATTTAGTATTTCGAATCAACCAGTATTTTACTTCAATGGTATCTAAGAAGACTCCCCATCATATTTAATCTCATGTATTCGAGTTAATCTCCTCTTTCGAAAAGAGTGTCAAGGCTTTCTTGCCTATATCAAAGAAGATAAGAAGGAAGAGATAAATCTTGATACCACTCCGGTTATCCGAGAATTTCCCGACGTTTTTCCTAAAGAATTGTCAGGATTATCGCCTGACAGGGAAATTGAATTCTCTATTGAATTATTGTCAGGGGTAGCCCCAATTTCTAAGGCACCTTACAGAATGGCACCTGCAGAACTTAAAGAACTTAACCAACCATTGGAAGAATTATTAGATAAAGGTTTTATCAGGCCTAGTGTGTCACCTTGGGGTGCTCTGGTATTGTTGTTAAAAAGAAAGATGGGACCATGAGATTGTGTATCGATTACAGACTGTTGAACCAAGTGACAGTGAAAAATAAGTATCCAATACCGAGAATTGATGATTTATTTGATAAATTACAACGATCACAAGTGTTTTAAAAAATTGATCTTAGATCAGGATACCATCAGCTTAAGATTAAAAGTGAAGATGTACCCAAGACAGCTTTCAGAACAAGGTATGGCCATTACGAATTTTTAGTCATGCCTTTTAGATTAACCAATGCACCGGCTGCATTTATGGATTTGATGAATCAGATCTTTAAGCCCTTTTTGGATAAATTTATTGTGGTATTCATCGATGATATTTTAATTTATTCCAAGAATCAGAAGGAACATGAGCAGCATGTAAGAATGGTATTGCACATATTAAGAGAAAAGAAATTGTATGCCAAACTTAGTAAATGTGAATTTTGGCTAGAACAAGTGACATTTTTAGGATATGTCATATCAAAAGAAGGTCTATCAGTTGATCCTTCAAAGGTTGAAGCCGTTGTTAATTGGAAACAACCAAGTATTATGTCTGAAGTTCGAAGCTTTTTGGGATTGACAGGATATTACAGAAAATTTGTAGAAGGATTTTCTCGAATCGCAACCCCATTGACTCGAAGGGAGTGGGGGATTTGTGATTTATAGTGATGCTTCACATAAAAGCTTGGGCTATGTATTAATGCAATATGGGAAAGTAGTAGCATATGCATCCAGACAGTTAAAAGAATATGAGGAAAAATATCCAATTCATGACTTGAAGCTGGCTGCAATAGTATTCGCTTTGAAAATGTGGAGGCATTATCTATATGGTGAGCAATTCGAAATATACACGGATCATAAGAGCTTGAAATACCTCTTCTCTCAGAAGGATTTAAATATGCGACAGATAAGATGGAGGGATTTTTTAAAAGACTATTATTTTACAATCCATTATCATTTAGGAAAGGCTAACGTTG
The DNA here is from genome assembly GCF_054954075.1 of Amborella trichopoda. Lineage (NCBI taxonomy): Eukaryota > Viridiplantae > Streptophyta > Magnoliopsida > Amborellales > Amborellaceae > Amborella > Amborella trichopoda. The sequence goes on from NC_142336.1 coordinate 11,784,046, forward strand.
TGGCCGATGCTCTATGTAGAAAATCTACGGGAGTCTTAGCTCATCTAATGATCAAAAAAATGAGATTGTTAGAGGAAATAGTGGATTGACATCCGACTCCGTCCATTAATGGTGTGGTAAGTATGATTGCCAACATTAAGGCAGAACCCCAATTAATTCAATAGATTTGATCGCAAAAAAGAAAGACCCTCAGCTTATAACAACTGTAGGAGATGTGAAAATGGGAGAATTCTCTATATGTAGTGAGGATTTGCTAAGATTCAAAGGTCGGGTTTGTGTCCCGAATGATGAGAGTGTAAAAAAAACTATCTTAAAAGAAGCACATCACTCTCAATATACGATACATCCCGAAAGTATTAAAATGTATCAGGACCAGAAGAAAACCTTTTGGTAGAATAATATGAAAAAAGAGGTAGCACTATTTGTTTCTAAGTGCCTAACATGCCAGCAAATAAAAGCTGAGCATCAAAGGTCCGCAGGGTTGTTGTAGCCTTTACTCGTGGGAACACATCTCTATGGATTTTGTCTCTGGCTTGCCTAGAACAAATTTAAGACAAGATAGCATATGGGTCATTGTGGATCGGCTGACCAAAGCTGCCCATTTTCTGTTGATTCGCGCGACGTACACTTTGGATCGACTGGTCCAATTGTACATTAAGGAAATAGAGCGATTGCTTGGAGTTCCGGTCAATATTGTATCGGACAAACATACTCGGTTTACTTCAAAATTTTGGGTTAGGCTACAATCAGCCATGGGGACGAGACACACCTTTAGCACTGCCTTTCACCCCCAAACTGTTGGACAATCGGAGAGGACCATCCAAACCTTGGAAGATATGCTGAGGGCCTGTGTCATTGACTTTACAGGAAGCTGGGATGACCACTTACCCCTGATTGAGTTTGCTTATAATAATAGCTTCCAAGCTAGTATTCAGATAACACCATATGAAACCCTGTATGGAAGGAAATGCAGGTCACCCATCTGCTGGGACGAGGTTGGTGAAAGAAAGCTATTGAGCCAGATATTGTCCAGAAAATCACAGATAAGATAGCATTAATTAGAGAAATGATCAAGACAGCTCAGAGTCGGCAAAAGAGTTATGCCGATAACCGACGGAGAGATCTTGAATTTGAAGAAGGTGATTGAGTTTTCCTAAAGATCTCACCAATAAAAAGCATTATGAGATTCGGCAAGAAAGGAAAGCTGAGCCCACGTTACATTGGACAATTTGAAATCTTGGAAAGAATCGGAAGTGTCGCTTATAGACTTGTCTTACCACCCGAATTGGCAAACGTCCATAATGTATTCCATGTATCATCACCACGAAAATATCAGCCCGACCCATCCCATATCTTGAAATATGAACATTTACCGATCAAGAAGGACATATCTTTCATTGAGCATCCAATTTTGATACTAGATAGAAGGGTATACATGTTGCGCAACAAGGAAATTCTTTTGGTTCGTATATTGTGGCAGTAACAATCAAGAGAAGAGTCCACTTGGGAACGAAAAGACGATATCAGAGAAAAATATCCCTATCTTTTTCAGTAATCAAGTATAAAAATTTAGAGGACTAAATTTCTTTAAGGGGAAAAGAATGAAACAATCCTAAACTATCAAAAATAAATAATTCTTTAGTGTGATGGTCCATATAAGTATTATGATCCTTAGGGACCATCACCACTTTTGTTAACATCTCAAATACCGCGTCCTTTAGTTGACGTGGGCTTTAACTGTTTCATGTACAATATTATCGTCACACCTCATGTATGAGGTGAAGCTTAATAAAATAAATATAATAATGTGTCTTAAGAATTTAAATAGGTGAGGTGAAGACTCCCACCCTAGAAAACTTTTGAATAAGCTCTCCCAACACATTGAGATCTTTCTCTCTCTAGTCGAAACGAAGTGAGCTCTTTCTCTCTCTAGCCAAATTTTATCGAAAATTCCACTCAAACACTCAAATATTATAAGTAAGTGACTTCATTATCTTGAAAAATAATCCGTTCTTTTTAAAAATGAAATGAAATAATTACTTCTGCTTATTATCATGAATTTTTGAAGCGATAAATTTTATGCGCAAGCGACCTCATTATTTTGAAAAATAATTTTTGTAATAAAATTGTGATATTTTATCTATGTTAAGAAATTTTAAATGCTGTAAATTCTTCGAAATAAATTTATTTATTTTTCTTGTCTATTGTTAGAAAATTTTGGATACTGTAAAATTATTAGAAATAAATGTGATATTTCTGCTTTTAGTAAAATTGTGAGATTTCTTTCTACTGTTTTGAATATTTAGACATTCTAAAATTCATGTGCAAATAACTGCCTTATTATTTGAAAACTGATATTTTTACATTTGATTATAGCATTGTCTGTGAAATGTTTATTTGCGAATTGACATCCCATAAATTGTGATAATTTCGTATTCTTGGATTTCTATAAGAGTTTTTTTATACATACTAGATTGGCAATTATGCTAGAATGTCATTACGAACTGCTACCTTTCTAAATTTGAGCCCAAAATATTTAACTGGTTATTTTTGAAATGTTATTGAAAGTGACTTTTATTAATGGTTTCAGTGAAATTCATATTAATAATTTATATGTTGAGTACATGATATTGCTGCTTTCGAATGTTTAAAGAGATTTAGACATACTTTAGGTATGCAAGTGGACTCATCTGGTTCACCGGTGAGGTATAAGTGGACTTATCCGGTACGCCGACAGGGACTAAGTGTACTCATCCGGTACGCCGATGAGGTATAAGTGAACCTGTAGGGATTAATTGGACCTATCTAGGACGCCGATAGGGATTAAGTTGACCCATCAGAACGCTGATGGGGTATATAGGTGACCTACTGGAGATGCCAGTATGGTAGTTTGTGAAATCCTATGAATTATACAATGCCGTTAAAATGTTATATGCATTTCAATTATTCGGATTATACTTAATTACGCATTTTTGAAAGTGAAACTGTTAATGAATTTCTATTAATAATTCTCCTTTTTGAAAATATTGATATATTTCAACCATGATTATTTTTAGGATTATGATGATCTCTTACTGAGTAGCCAAACTGATTAAGTTATAGTAAACATTTTTTTTTTCAAGATAACTGCGGTTTCATTTTGAGTGCTCGTCAGGATCAACTCTGAAAAATATTGTAGTTGTGCTTAAACTTTCTTTTGTTACTTTATAAGAATTCACCATTGTAAATTTGTTCTAAAAAGAGAGGTATATATGTTTTCATTGTCACATCTCAGAAATATCAGTACTGTAAATTCTTAGGGCGTGACAATTATGGTATCAGAGCAATAAGTTTACGATTCTTAGGAAATATAAAAAGGACGTACTTAAAATCACATTTATTGCGTGTACAGACCGGGACGAAGTCAAGATCCAGAATAGCTGAAACTAATATGGAAGGAATTCACAAAGCCTTGGAAAATATGGTTGCAAATACAACATCAGATGGAAAACACCAATCCACCCAGGCAGTCAGTTACGAGAAATAGTGGGAGTAATAATGAACAATTTAATAAATTAAACCCACCTTCTTTTAAGGGTGTTGTAAACCCACTGGAAGCCGAGGGATGGATTATGCAATTGAATAAAATATTCGAGGTAATGGAATGTCCTGATGATAGGAAGGTGGCCTTGGCAGTTTTTATGTTAGAAGGTGAGGCACAACATTGGTAGCGAATGGTAAAAGGAGCATTGGTCAACAAAAATAAACCATTGACTCGGGAAGTATTTCCAGAGGCATTTAATGAAAAGCATTTCCCAGATTTTATTCGAGACCAAAGAGAAATGGAATTTCTGGAATTAATCCACGAAAATCAGACAGTAGCACAGTACGATGACAAGTTTATTGAATTGGCCAGGTTTGCGCCACATATGATTAATACTGAGGCAAGAAAGGTGAAAAAATTTTAAAAGGGTCTCAGACCAACTATTAGAAACAGAATATCTGTTTTAAAATTGAGATCTTATGCTAACAGTTTGAAAGGGCAAATCAGAAGCCAAGGCCCTTGCCACTTCAAAGCCCAATAGAACCATGTAAAAAATGTAAGAAAAAGCATAGATCGAGCCCGTGTTATTGGAATACTAGAGCATGTTTTAAATGTAGAAAATTAGAGCACCAGATTAAAGAATGTCCTAAATTAGAGCAACAGCTTCCAAAGCAGGGAGAGATAGCTCAAAAGCCTCAGATGAAGGGAAGAGTATTTGCGATCACCCAGCAAGACGCTCAGGCCTCAAAATCAGTGATCTAAAGTACTCTTACTATCTTCCAAAAAATAGCTCATATTTTGATTGATCCAGGAGCTACTCATTTAATTGTGTCACCATACTATGCATATCACGTAAAGGTAGAATCAGAACAATTCAAATACATTCTAGAGGTAGCCACACCGAAGGCAATTCAATTGATACCAACATAGTGTACAAATCCTGTGTAATAAAGATAGAAGAAAATGAATTGTTGGTTGATTTAATACTCCTAAAAATTCAAGATTTTGAGGTAATCTTAGGCATGCCTTGGCTTTCTGCATTCCATGCAAATATGGATTGTTACAAGAAAATGGTTACCTTTAGTATTCCGAATCAACCAGTATTTTACTTCAATGGTATCAACGAAGACTCCCCATCATATTTAATCTCCTGTATTCGAGCTAATCTCCTTCTTCGAAAAGGGTGTCAAGACTTTCTTGCCTATATCAAAGAAGATATGAAAGAAGAGATAAATTTGGATACCACTCTGATTATCCAAGAATTTCCCGACGTTTTTCCTGAAGAATTGCCAAGATTACTGCCTGACAGGGAAATTGAATTCTCTATTGAATTATTGTCAAGGGTAGGCCCAATTTTTAAAGCACCTTACAGAACGGCACCTGCAGAACTTATTAGATAAAGGTTTTATCAGGCCTAGTGTGTCACCTTGGGGGTGCTCCGGTATTGTTTGTTAAAAAGAAAGATGGGACCATGAGATTGTGTATCGATTATAGACAGTTGAACCAAGTGACAATGAAAAATAAATATCCATTACAGAGAATTGATGATTTATTTGATCAATTATAAAGATCATAAGTGTTTTAAAAAATTGATCTTAGATTTGGATACCATCAGCTTAAGATTAAAAGTGAATATTTTCCCAAGACAGCTTTCAGAACAAGGTATAGCCATTATGAATGCCTTTTGGATTAACCAATGCACCGACTGCATTTATGGATTTGATGAATCGGATCTTTAAGCCCCTTTTTGATAAATTTATTGTGGTATTCATCGATGATATTTTAATTTATTCCAAGAATCAGAAGGAACATGAGCAGCATGTAAGAATGGTATTGCAAATATTCAGCGAAAAGAAATTGCATGCCAAACTTAGTAAATGTGAATTTTGGCTTAAACAAGTGATATTTTTAGAACATGTCATATCAAAGGAAGGTCTATCAATAGATCCTTCAAAGGCTGAAGTCGTTACAACCAAGTAATGTGACTGAAGTTCGAAGCTTTTTGGGATTGACAGGATATTACAGAAAATTTGTAAAAGGATTTTCTCGAATCGCAAGTCCATTGACTCGATTGACACATAAAAATGTCAAATTTGAGTGTTTGTGATGAGAGTTTTCAAAAACTAAAAGTTCAATTAACTTCAACACCTATTTTAACTATTCCTGAGGGGAGTGGGGGATTTGTGATTTATAGTGATGCTTCACATAAAGGCTTGGGTTGCGTATTAATGCAATATGGGAAAGTAGTGGCATATGCATCCAGACAGTTGAAAGAATATGAGAAAAAATATCCAATTCATGACTTGGAGCTGGCTGCAATAGTATTCGCTTTGAAAATGTGGAGGCATTATCTATATGGTGAGCAATTCGAAATTTACACGGATCATAAGAGCTTGAAATACCTCTTTTCTCAGAAGGATTTAAATATGCGACAGATAAGATGGAGGGATTTTTTAAAAGATTATGATTGTACAATTCATTAACATAAAGAAAAAGCTAACGTTGTGATCGACGCTTTGAGTAGAAAATCTACGAGAGTCTTAGCTCATCTAATGATCCAAGAAATGAGATTGTTAGAGGAAATAGTAGATTGGCATCCGACTCCGTCCATTAATGGTGGGGTAAGTATGATTGCTAACATTAAGGCAGAACCCCAAATAATTCAACAAATTCGATCGGCACAAAAGAAAGACCATCAGCTTATAACAATTGTAGAAGAAATAAAACTGGGAGAATTCTCTATATGTAATGAAGATTTGCTAAGATTCAAAGATCGGGTTTGTGCTCCGAATGACGAGAGTGTGAAGAATGCTTTCTTGGAAGAAGCACATCACTCTAGTTATACGATACATCCCGGAAGTATTAAAATGTATCAGGACCTGAAGAAAACCATTTGGGGGAATAATATGAAAAAAGATGTAGCACTATTTGTGTCTACGTGCCTAACATGCCAGCAAGTAAAAGCTAAGCATCAAAGACCCACTGGGTTGTTGGAGCCTTTACCCGTACCAGAGTGGAAGTGGGAGCACATCTATATGGATTTTGTCTCTAGCTTGCCTAGAACAAATTCAGGACATGATAGCATTTGGGTCATCATAGACCGGCTGACCAAAGCTGCCCATTAAGGAAATAGTGCGGTTGCATGGAGTTCCGATTAGTATTGTATCGAACAGAGATACTCGGTTTATTTCTAAATTTTGTGCTAGGGTACAGTCAGCTATGGGGACGAGACTCACCTTTAGCACTGCCTTTCACTCTTAAACTGATGGACAATCAAAAAAGACCATCCAAACCTTGAAAGATATGCTGAGGGCCTGTGTCATTGATTTTACAGGAAACTGGGATGACCATTTAACCCTGATTGAGTTTGCTTATAATAATAGCTTTCAAGCCAGTATTCAGATGGCACCATATGAAGCCCTGTATGAAAGGAAATGTAGGTCACTCATTTGTTAGGACGAGGTTGGTAAAAGAAAGCTTTTGGGATCAGAAATTGTCCAGGTAACCACAGATAAGATAATATTAATTCGAAAAAGGCCCAGGACTGCTCAGAATCGACAAAAGAGTTATGCCGATAAACGAGAAGAGATCTTGAATTTGAAGAAGGTGATCGAGTTTTCCTAAAGATCTCATCAATAAAAGGCATTAAGAGATTCGACAAGAAAAGAAAGCTGAACCCACGTTACATCAGACCATTTGAAATCCGGAAAAGAATCGGAGGCGTCGCTTATAGACTTGCCTTACCACTCGAATTGGCAAACGTCTATAATGTCTTCCATACATCATCACTACGAAAATATCAGCCCGACCCATCCCATATTTTGAAATATGAACCTTTACCGATCATGAAGGACCTATCCTTCATTGGGCAGCTAATTTTGATACTAGATAGAAGGTTACAAGTGTTGCGCAGCAAGGAGATTCCTTTGGTCCGTATATTATGGTAATACCATTTAAGAGAGGAGTCGACTTGAGAACGAGAAGAAGATATCAGAAAAAAATATCCATTTTTTTCAGTAATCAGGTAAAAAAATTTAGAGGACTAAATTTCTTTAAGCAGGGAAGAATGTAACAATCCTAAACTTTCAAATATATATATATATATATATATATATATATATATATATATATATATATATATATATATATATATATATATATATATATATATATATATATATATATATATATATATATATATAATTCTTTATAGTGTGATGGTCCATACAAGTAATATGGTCCTTAAGGACCATCACCACTTTGGTTAACACTTTCCTTTCATATACCATGTCCTTTAGTTGACGTGAGCTTTCATGTACAATATTATCGTCATACCTCATGCATGAAGTGGAGCTTAATAAAATAATATTATAATATGTCTTAAGAATTTAAATAGGAGAGGTGAGGACTCCCACCCTAAAAAACTCTTGTATAAGCTCTCCCAACACACTGAGATTTTATCGAAAGTTCTCTCTCTAGTCGAAACACAGTGAGCTCTTTCTCTCTCTAACCAAATTATACCTAAAGTTCCACTCAAACACTCAAATATTATAGGCAAGTGACTTCATTATCTTGAAAAATAATCCGTTCTTTTTAAAAATGAAATGAAATAATTACTTCTGTTTATTATCACGAATTTTAAGCGCGATAAATTTTATGCTCAAGCGACCTCATTATTTTGAAAAATAATCTTTTTAATAAAATTGTGATATTTTGTCTATGTTAAGAAATTTTAAATGCTGTAAATTCTTAGAAATAAATTTATTTATTTATCTTGTCTATTGTTAAAAAATTTTGGATATTGTAAAATTATTAAAAATAAATGTGATATTTCTGCTTTTAGTAAAATTGTGAGATTTCTTTCTACTGTTTTGAATATTTAGACATTGTAAAATTCATGCGCAAATGACTGCCTTATTATTTGAAAACTGATATGTTTGCATTGGATTATAGCATTGTTTGTGAAATGTTTATTTGCGAATTGACATCCCATTAATTGTGATAATTCTGTATTCTTGGATTTTTATATGAGTTTTTCTATACATACTAGATTGGCAATTATGTTAGAATGTCTTTACGAAGTGCTACCTTTCTAAATTTGAGCCCAAAATATTTGACTGGTTATCTTTGAAATGTTATTGAAAGTGACTGTTATTAATGGTTTCAGTGAAATTCATATTAATAATTTCCAGTGATATGTTGAATACATAATATTGCTGCTTTTGAATGTTTAAAGAGATTTAGAAATACTTTAAACATCCAAGTGGACTCATGCGGCTTACCGATGAGGTATAAGTGGACCTATCCGGTACGCCGGTAGGGATTAAGTGTACTCATCTGGTACGCCGGTGAGGTATAAGTAGACCAGCAGGGATTAAGTGGACCTATTTGAGACGCCGATAGGGATTAAGTAGACCGATCAGGACGCTGATGGAGTATATAGGTGACCTATTTGGGACGCTAGTAGGGTAATTTGTGAAATCCTTTGAATTATGCACTGCCGTTAAAATGTTATATGCATTTCAATTAGTTGGATTATACTTAATCATGCATTTTTTTAAGTGAAACTGTTAATTAATTTCTGTTAATAGATCTCCGTTTTGAAAATATTGATATCTTCCAACCATGATTATTTTTAGGATTATAATGATCACTTACTGAGTAGCCAAATTCATCAAATTATGGTAAACATTTTTTTTTTCAGGATAACTGCGGTTTCATTTTGAGTGTTCGTCAGGATCAACTCTGGAAGATATTGTAGTTGTGGTTAAACTTTCTTTTGTTACTTTGTAAGAATTCGCCATTCTAAATTTGTCATGAAAAGAGATGTATATATGTTTTGACTGTCACATCTCAGGAATATCAATATTGTAAATTTTTAGGGCATGACAATATGCTCAAAAAGGTGCTAAAAAAAAATCCCATGTTTGTTCACTTGTGTTTGCTTCCTCTTTACCGAAAACATCGGATGTTGAGCTGGGCTCTCCCAATGAGTAGCTCCATAACAAAAGTGGGATTTATCCACAATATATAATAGGTTATCACTAAGAGGTTCCAAATGTCATGGACAAAATTAATCATAGATATATACAAAAGAAATGATCATATGAAACAAAAATATATTTAACTCTTGCATGCATGTCATTGGGAAGAGTATCATAATAGTAAAAGTTTACCTAAAAGGTACCACTATAATCTTGAATGATAGCATTCAAGGACTGACCCGTGGTCATGGCATCTACCATTGAAATCTGTAAAGCAAGTTAAAAAACAAAATAACTTGTCATTCAAGTAGTGAGAGTAAAAAAAAAAGTAGATAAAGAGAGTATGAGGTAATCAATATTTACAACATAATCAATATTTTACCCCTGCAAGGTGTGAATCACTACTTTTTTAAAATGAACAACTGCGTGAATTATGTCCCACTTTGTTGCACATATAACATGTAACAAGCTTCCGTGGCTTCTTCTCTGAACAAGTGCGTGAATTATGTCCCACTTCTTACCTGGATAGCACTATCAATTTCTTTCGCACTGGCACCATACTATAAGGAATGATTCTTAATGGTTAGGAGGAAATCTTAGAGCATTTTTGATGATTCTTTCTGGATCAGCAGCATGGAATGAGAATGACATAATGAGGTGTAATAGAAACATTTAGACTTTAGATACAATTGGCAAACTCGATCAATTCAACTAGAAAAACATGTATAGTTCAAAAGACGTATCTGTGTCATACTCCATACCACCACAATAATAACAAGTTCAATATAGAAAAGGGAAAAAAAAATCACCCTTTATAACTTCCTAAGACCACGTAATGCATATGAATCGAAGGGTGTGGACAACAAGGGCTTTATGAAAGTGATTGAACACATGCCCTTTATAACTTCCAAGAGCAAGCCTTCCTATATATGTAGACATCAATAAACTAAATATGTTGTACCAAAATGAATTCTTTGAAGATCAATACATATCGTTTTTCTTTTGATGGTAAGATCAATGTACATCTTGGAGAAATCGAACAAAAAATAACTAATAAATAAGTAGTTTATTAAATTATTGATTATTATCTCTTTGGGTGGTGGTCATATCACAATTTATTTGAGAAATTGCAACATATTGCAACTCCAACATAATTGCTCGAGCTTTCTACAAGAGATATGTAAATGAAGAAAAAATAAGATGGAAAATAAAGTCCACAAGATTATCGAGGAATGTGCCATATTCCAAAATTAAATGTAAAATAAATTGAAGATTCAAATTTAGAGGTGAGGTCAAAAAATAGCTCCACATATTTAGATATATGGACGCCTATAGTCCTGTGATATGGTCATTTCCCAATTTATGCTTAAGTTCTAAGCATCTGCAAAAGGTACCCAGTTCCAAGCCCACAATTCAAGGAAGCGAACAGCTAACTCGTACATCGACACTAAATTCCAACCAAAAGAAAGACGAAGAAGAAGAAATCTAAACCACCGTGATGAGATCCAGTGTGGAACATCCAATCCCACGATAAATCACCCAAACAAAGAAGTAGAAATCCAAGCAATAGAAACAGTAGATAAAATATGGGAAAAAAAACAATTGTGCATTTTGTCATCTCAGCATACATAAATAACATTTTTCTTGTAAACCAAATAAACTACATGAAAAATGAACGTTAAAGCCATTATCATTATATCAATGGAGCCATTGAAGCACATGATAGGTATGATGGAAGCAAGCATAAACATATTGTGAAGGAACAAAGCTCAACAAATTTTGCATCATCGCTAAGTCAACTATTAAACAAATTGAATAAAAATAGATCCGCTCTTAGATCAGTGACAGAGCCAACATCGATCCAAAAAGATCAAAAGATTAAAGAAAAATAAATAAAATCATAAATCTAATAAAATAAATGAAAAATAAGAAAAACAAACATGATGAGGAAATTACCTGGCCAGGCCAGTTGGTCTGGGACACCCGAGGCTTCGTGGCCTCGGCCATATCAGAACCACAGCTGTGTACGTATGTCCTATGTTGTTTTCTCTTCAAACTTGACCAAACCTTGGCTTGGTTGAACTAGAGTTTTGCTAATCTAGGCTAAAAGTTGGTTTCAAAAGGGGGACTAAAGCTTCACAGGTTTTCTCTCCGGGCTCTCTCTATCTCTCATATTTCCTAGCCTACGGGTTAACAAAGTCTCACCCTCTCAAATCATACAAGAATGGATAAATATCAATTTCAAGCAGATTTGCCAACCAAATTTCTATTTTGGAGGTCAAAGGGAGCCCAAATCTGACTAGAATTAACAGTTTTGGATTCTGGGCAATTCACGCGATTTTGTGATATTGCCTACCGAAAATCAAGTAAAAATAAGTTGTTTTGCTATTTTTACTTGATTTATTACTAAAACAGTGGTCCTGCAAGATTTTGGATCACATGATACGGATCACGGACTATGATGGTCTATGGTTCGGAGGTTTTCTAGAATAATGTGGTCCTAAGGGTTCAAGAATATCACAGAATTTGCCAGCTTTAAAAATGGGGGTCTACAATTGCCCCTCTTTAACACTCCCTGTCCTTCGAGAGATAGGTGAGTGGTAAAGAAGTAGACACTCTTTGGCGCTCCTTGTCCTTCAAAGAGCGGATGAGTGGCAAAGATAATGCACGCATTTTAAATTTCATCCTAACGTTTCGTAGTCAGAGAGCACACCAACTATCCTTTTAAGATATTGCATTCCCTGCTCACCCACCTAAGGAATTTTCATCCTAGGGTTTTCAGCGTGAGATATTAGTGAGTTACACAAGCTTGAAACTCGAGTTGGATTTTTTGTCCATGCCACTTAACGTCACGAGTTTTCTAAGGTCTTCTATAGGTTTTACTTGTTTAGGAAAAAGGTTTGCCTGGTCAATTCTGAAGAGAGAGATGAGGCGGCAATGCCGTAATCATTATATACGAGTGTCCAAGCACATTTGTTATTAAAACTCTACTTAGAAATTTTGAAAACAAGGGTGGAATTTTGAAATAGAACCTGGAGCTTTGGACAGGTCACGATTTTAACAAAGAAATTAAGTTTTTTTAAAACACAAGACATATAATGAAAATTTTGAAATGAGAAAGATATTTTCAAAAACAAATTTTTAGTTAGCAGTTTTAGCTCCTGTAACCATAAAGCCCTCTAAGCAGTTTAACGTCATGCAGCGATAGACAGATACACCCGACCTTTTACATCGTATGGGGTTGGACGGATATACCCGACCTTTTATGTGATATGGGGCTAGACATTTTTTGAATACACCCAACCTTTAACGTCATACGGGGTTAGACGGATACACCTGACCTTTTATGTCATACGGGGCTGGGGCTAGACATTTTTTAAATACACTCGACCTTTAACGTCATACGGGGTTAGACAAATACACCCGACCATTTATGTCATACGAGACTAGACGTTTTCTAAATATACCTGACCTTTAACATCATATGGGGTTAGACGGATACACCCGACCTTCAACATCATACGAGGTTCGATAGATACACCCGACCTTTAACGCCATACGGAGTTAGACGGATACATCTGACCTTTAACGTCATACGAGGTTAGACAAATACACCCGACCTTTTATGTCATACAGGGCTAAACCAGTGTTTTAAAATGTGGGATGCGGTGGGGGGCCGATGCGGCCCGGATGCAGGTGCATCGCGATGATGCCGTCAATAAATATAAAAAAATTCTAAAAAAATAAGTTAATGCATAGAAAAAAAAATATGAAGGTGATATATGTGATAGTAGGCATTTTAGTCTAAGGATTAACTTCAAAACTATTAGCTGTCGGAGATTTTGTACCCAGTTATCCACCCATATAAGTATTTCATATCACACAATTTCTATCTTCGGGATTTTTTAGTTTAGCATATTTTCAAGCCGGATCCTTATTACTAGAAGATTGGGAAGAAGACATTGCCCCAAAAATATGTATAAAATATTGTACAAGAAGGAAAAAAAATTTACCGACTCTGTGAAGCACTGCTAGATTTCTTCACAACCTCTGAAACCCCGATTTCTTATCACAAATTCACCCTAACATCTCCAAATCAACAATCAAAGGCATCCAATGAACATCCAAGTATCAAACAACCGCCAAATCGAAGATTTCGATGAAAAAAAAAATTCCGCCTAAATTTTTTTTACCTCGATTTGATGCAAAAAAAGCCACAAAATTGGTTGAAAATCTTCGTTTAGGGCCCCTAATACCCCCCAAACAGTTTCCTTAACATTTGGATCGTCAAAAAGGCCATTTTGCCCCTCCTTAAGGGGCAAAACAGAAAAAAATTTCGGCGGACACTGTAGCAATGGGATGCGGTGCAATGCGACCTATGCGGGATGCGGCTACGATGCGGCCTAATGCGACGCATATGCAACAACATCTGTCAAAAGCGTATATGCGCCTGTTTCTAATGCAGATGCGAGCGCATCCCGCATGATGCAGCCGCATTTTAAAACACTAGGCTAAACATTTTGAACTGAAATGTGGTTGACAGTTTGAAATGAAAGATTTTTCTTTTGATTAGCAGTTTAGGCTTGTGCCACCAAGAAGCTTTTTTCTTTTTTTTTTAAATGTGGTTCTTACAGTTTAACCACTTGTGACCCCTTTAGTGGACCCTTTTGGTGGACCCTATAGGTTATATGACCCTATATAACCTCAGCTCTTGTATTTCAATTCCAAGGAGAGTTCTCAGGAGTTTTCAAGCAAAACATACTTTTGAAAATACAAGATACTGCCCCTGGGTGTTCAAAATCTCTTTGGATTTCCGATTTCGTTCCTCCACCATTCACCTTTTGAAGTCTAGATGATCAAAGCCCTTAACGATGTTCCATCAGGCTAATGTTCATTGGTTTTTCTTTTGACACCATTCTGACTTAAGAAGAAGGAAGAGAAGATGCTTAGAGAGAAAAGACTTTGGAGAATAGAAGGAAATTAAAGAACTTTTTCATCGACCCCGGGGTCCCTTTCTAGTGTTCAACCCGATAGCATTTTCCAAACGCTTGGGATTCTTTTCATATCTTAAGCCCAACAGTTTCTTTTTTTTTTTTATTTCATCGCCCCGAGGTCCCTTTTGGATGTTAAGCCCGGTTGCCTTTTTTCCAACGCTTGGGGTTCCTTTCGGATCTTCAGCCTAGCATAACTTTTTCTTTATTTTTGAAGAACATGACGAATGAGAAGTAGAAGAATCAATGGTGCTTTTTCCTTCTTTTTTTTGGCATTTAGTTTTAAGACTATGTAAGAATTTGATTATATTTCCCTTATCCAAGTGGCAGAGAAGTTCTAATATCAGTCATCCTCTGATTTCCCTTACCCTAAGTTGGCATCCAATATCTCTGACAATGGTCGTCGAGTTCCCATTGGATTTATCCTTTGAATTGCCCCACTCGACTCTTGATTTTGGGACTAAGAATCACTCTTAGTATCATAATCCCTCAATCTTTTGCATGGAAGGGCAAGCTCATTAGGTTTTCCCCATTAATGAGATAATTTATGTTACTCATTAGGCGTTAATGCCTTCTGAAGTTTGAGGCGTGAATGCCTCATTTGATTTCTTGCAAGTGGTGAGTGATTACCTAACTCCTTTTCGATTGCCTCTTTCATTCCAAATTTTGTGTTTCTTTTCAAGAGTTAATTCCGTAGTAGGCTCCTTCTCAATGCTTCAGCTCGGGCGAGACTCTCGCATGAAAAGAGTGACTGAGTTGACATTGGATGACCTTATGGTACGTTGGGAGTTAACAAACAAGGGCTCAATCTCATTAACTGTCCATGTTGCGCCAT
This sequence comes from Amborella trichopoda, assembly GCF_054954075.1. NCBI lineage: Eukaryota > Viridiplantae > Streptophyta > Magnoliopsida > Amborellales > Amborellaceae > Amborella > Amborella trichopoda. The sequence continues at coordinate 11,799,379 of NC_142336.1, forward strand.
CTTCATGAGAGAAGATTGCCCCTATTAAGTAGTTTGATAGGGTTGCCCCTGCAGGGCTTTCTATTCCGTTAGAAACTTGTTCTTCACGAGATGAACTTTCCTGATATGGTGCGCCCCGGTTATCAGAATTGTGCTCATGTCCTTAATGACTCTTAGAGAGCCTGCCTATTGAGGCGGTAACATGGTTGGATTTTCAATATCCAGTTTTCATTCCAGATTGGTGGATCATTCAAGAAATCTTGCGAAGGTTGTGCGAGAGGCCCCCTAAGACCCTTTAGAATGTCATCTTTCTTAGTGGTTCTGGTTCTCGGGGTGATAAGTTTTCTTCCAAAAGTTGTTGTTTTCTTTCCTCTTGAAAAACTATCCTCGAACTAGCCTTGCCTCTATGATTCCAAGAATCACTAGTTTTGGAGTGTTGACTCAGCTTATGCTCAGGTTCGTCTTAGATCCCTTGTGAGTCTAATTCAACATCCCACATGTGTCGATCATCTTTTATTGCATTCACTTGGGATGATTGGGTTAAAGGATCATCAATGGTAGTGAATTCCCTTGTCATGAAAGTCTGCATTCTTCATGTGGTTGAGTCAGTGTTAGTCTCTTCTCGTTGATGGTTTGCAGAAGGGGCGCTTTTTTCGATCAAGTTCACCTTGATCAAGTTCACATCTCCTTCTTGAGAGGGTTCCTCACTAGTCAAGTCCTCATTCCCTTCTCCTTCTTGTGGAGGGTCGACTATCATCAGGCTATGAAAAACTTTGGCCTCATGATCCTTGGCTTCCTCATATCGCGATACTCTTTCAAGCATAACGTCAAACGATTAAGGGATCACCACCTTACTGAAGAAGGTGACATATTCAGGGGTTATGTTCTCTAATGCCACGCCTACCTTCACAGATTTAGGGAGTGGAGTTTCAGCGACTCGTATAACAGCCTCTCTGAATCTTGTTATAAAGTTAGAAGGAGACTCGCCTGACTTTTTGCTTGATGGATGTTAACTCACCAATGGTGACAGGTCTTGGTCTTTCCCCATAATAACGGGAAGAAAATTGCCTGAACATTTCATCGGGAGTTGCTTGAGGGTTATCCTTCATGAATTTTCAATACTACATCAAGGGCTCTTCTGATAGGCTACAAGATAACATGACCTTAAGTTGGTTGGGTAGGTCTCGGAATGTTTGGGCTTTTAACAGTTAGGGTTTGATGTGTGCCTCAAGGTCCTCTTTCCTAGAAAACTTGTTTCTGAATTGTGGCCTCACAAACCCGACTGGTAGATCTTCTAGGTGTCCTAGAGTCTCTTGTACGTAGGATTTAGCAGTTGAGAAATCTCACATTCCCATTCTCTCAACAGAGTCTTAAAGGCATTTCATGTTGATGAATTGGGTCGTTGGTATAACGGTGACCTGACTCAGTTTCATGGTCTGTTGAACCTGGATTTGTGGTATGTGGCTTGTATAGATTGATTGTTGAGCCCATGTAGAAAGTTGCCCCAAGGATTGAACCTGAGGAGTGTGTTGAACTTGGTATGCTGGTTGTCGGCCTATAAACTCACCCGAGTGGAATAGGGTCAGAGCAAACCCATCTCTCAGAGTTTGAAGTACGTGACCATCCAAGAAGGCCTGCAGGATAGGAACACCACTTGACTAGGATGGACAACTCAAGCTGCTACGATGACTATACGTCTGACCTTGGGCAGTGAGGTCCATCTGTCCCTGACCTTGGGTAGTGAGGTCCATCTGTCCCTGACCTTGACTGGATGATCATACCCTAGGGTTGAGATATTCTCTTGTTGCAACACTAGACCGGAAGAGTGAAGGGAGTCCCTAGTTATTGCCAGATGGAGTCTGCCCCCTAGGTAGACCTGGGCTCGAGTGATGACTAGAGTTAGACCCCTAGCCCCTAGTCGATTGGATTGGCAAGCTAGCACCCTAGGGTTATCCTGGTTTGAGCCAACAGGTTGGGCATGCCTTCTCACCTAACCTGCTTGGATTGACTACACTGGATGGTGCACCCTCGGCTCAACAGTTCTTAAAAGTATGCATGCACCCTAGGATTATCTTGATACCTGGTTAGGTCAAAACTCTGACTTTTACTGGTGTTGGGTTGCTTGGGTAGACTTTCTCTAACTATGTGTGAACCCACTTGCCCCCTGAACACCGAGGTTAACCCGACTGGGATTGGTTGACCTAGCGATCTGGGCCGGAGCCTTACTCTTGGCATGTTGACTAGATGTAAGGCTAACCCCCATGTACTAGAGGATTGCCCCAGGCCTAACTCCTCGACTGTTTAGGGTGTTACGGACCCTACTAACATGTTGGCCCACGGCTTCTAAATCATGGCCCAAAGGATTACCAATTGGGCGGCTCAGACCACTGGGTATGGTTCCATGTAGGTTGAGACTCGGCTCACTGATACGAGTACTATGGATCTGTGAGGTAGCACTATGACAGTGCCTCTCAGACTGACTAGGTCCCCTGGATCTAGACTAGGCTGGAGCCGCAGAGTTGGACCTTATTCTGGTTTGATCCAAGGCAATGACTCCTAAACTTGTGCTAAGCTAGAAGGTTAGACTTGGCTTAGACATGGACCTAGACTACGCTTTGCTTGAGCCCTCAATGGACCTAGTTGGACTAAGACTCGAACTTGGCTAAACCTAGACTGAAAACAGGTTAAACTGAGGCCTAGACCGAGGGTGAACCTTGTTTGGACTTAGTCTACGTCTAAGGACAACTCTGAATCTAGATACAATCTAGGACTAGACTGGATAGATCTTGCTAGACTCTGTGGATTTCAGTTTGAACCTTGAGCTAAGATGAACCTAGTCCAGTTCTAGATGCAACTCTATACTTAGACCTAGGCTATGACCTAGACTAAGACCTAGGATGGGTACGAGTCTTGGCTCGGACCGAGAGGGGGCCTAGGATGGGACCTGGGAATGAACCTAGTTCCAACTTGGGCTAGGCTGGGCATAAGCCTAGACTTGGACTTAGAAGGATTGGTTATCAGACCAGGTGAAGACCCGAACTGGATCAAGGTTGGGTTAGGCACGAGCCTTGGCTTGGACCAAAAAGGGGCCTAGGTTCGGACCTAGGCATTAACCTAGTTTGGACCTAGGCTAGGCTAGGTACAAGCCTGCACTTAAGACCCAGAAGATTTAAAATCCGAATCGGGTGTGGACCCGGACTGAGATCTAAGACTAATCAACCTTGATAAGCACTAGAAAACTTTGCCCTAAATTTATGGCTAGGCTAGGTCTGATTGGGCTCCTAACTATTGAAATGCGGCTAGGCTGAGTAGGTCCTGGCACCTGTTAAAAGAATCAACCAAGTCCTATTATGTGTAGAGTGGCTTTGAGGCTAAGGATTACGGAGGGGCGTTCATAGTTAAAGTTACGCGAATCCTACCGCCTCGGCTCTCAAGGCTAGGTTCCTCTCACAACGTTAATGCCCGATTTGGGGGTTTTAAAAATATTTGTTGGTTTCTCGAGCTTCCCCGATCCGTTGTGTGCAAGAAGTGTGTAAAGAACCACACAAGTGAAAAGAAAGTGGCAAGCAAACAAACACACAAGAAAGAAAGTGTGAGCACTTGGCCGATCGTGCCAAGTGTTGTGTGCTTCGAGTCGGAGTTCAACCGACCAAAAGCATAGTTGAGATATAGGGGTGAACAACCCCTAAGAAGGTATACAGTTAATAAAAGCGGAACCAGATACAACGCGTGCCTAGTTGAGCATGCCCCAAGTCGAGGCTGACTCGATCAGAGTACAATTAGAGAGAGAGTGTAGGTGACCCTCGAAAGTTTCTCCTCTTCTTCTTCTTTTTTTTTTTTTTTTGAAGAATAGAGAGAAACGGCAAATATTGAATCACAAGCAAAGAAATGAAAAGAGATTTTTTTTTACAAAGTATTTCTATTTTTTTTAAGTGAAAACTCTTTTTTCAATTTTTTTATTTTTTTGTGAAAATGAAATGACTTACAAAAATAAACTTTTGAAGAAAATGATTTTTTTTTTTTTTTAAACCAACTAAGCTTTAAAAGTTGTTTTTTTTTTTTTTTTCTTTCATAGCCAATTTTCTTTTTTTAAAAATGAGAAAGGCCTTAAATTTTGTTTTTTTATAAAGCAAGATTAAAAGATTTTTTTTTTTTTTTTTTTTAGACAAAGATCAAAAAAGGCCGCTGATTTTTTTTCTTAGAAAAATGATTTTTTTTAAATAAAAATTGCAAACGATATATTTTTTTTTTTAGTGGATAAGAAAGATGGCCTCAAACACTCACTTTTTCTTCTTTTTTTTTTGCATTAGGGGAGAGAATGCCCTTTCAAAAATAAAAACAACTTTTTCACAACTACTAACCTTTTTTTTTTTTTGAAAAAGTGATTTTTTTTTTTTTTTTTTGAAGTTTTCCTCGTTTTTTTTTTTTTTTTGGAGATGGCAAAGGCATAAAAAAAAGGAGATTTTCCTGGATTTTTTTAACTAAGAAAAGAAGGAAAATAGAACAACTAAAGGCCAAACAAATTTCTTTTTTTGAAAAGCAAAATTGCCTCAAAAGTTTTTTTTTTTTAATTCAAGTGCTAATTACAAGAGAAGAGATTAATCCTTTTTTTCTTAATGCAAAAATGCCTTAGAATGAAATTTTATTTTGAAGGAAAATAGAAATTTTTTTTTTTTTTGAAAGAAAGAGACTTCTTAAAAATAAAATTTTTTTTTAAAAAAAACAAATTTATTTATTTTATTTTGTTTTTTTAAAATGAAAAGGCCAAAAAAAAAATTTTGTTTCACTTTTAAAGGAAATTCATTTTACTTTTTTTAAAGAAGAAGAGGCCTTATTCTATTTTTTAAGACTTTTTTCGTAGAAGAAGTGCGCTGTTTTTTTTAACTAATAGAAGGATATAAGACCGCTTGAAACACAAGCAAATTAATAGGAACGAAAAGACCAAAACCTATAAGTAAGTTGGAGTAGGTAGAAAGAAAATACGAACTAGGTGTTTTGTCTAGGGGTTTTTGAGTGGCCATTTCTTTTTTGAATTAATTTTTTTTCTTTTCAAAACTTACTCCTCAAAAGAAGATTTGAGTATATTTTTATTTTTTTCGTGTACAGATCTAGCTCGAAATGCCCTAGGATGGGTGCCAAACTGTTTACGATGCAAATCAGAGAGGAAGATCCCTCATATCCGTACCACAAACTGATTTTAAAAAGTGATAGAAAGTGAGGAAAATCAAATTCTAATATGAGATCAGATTAATTAAAAAACGAATAGATCTGCTCTCCGATCAATGGCAGAACTAGCATCGTTCCAAAAAGCATGAAAGATTGAATAAAAATTAATAAAATCATAAATCTAACAAAATAAATGAAAAATAAGAAAAAGAAAAAAGAGATGATGAGGAAAATACCTGGCCGGGCCAGGGGCACCCGAGGCTTCGAGGCCTCGCCCGTATCAGAACCACGGCTAATTATGTAAGTCTTCTGTTGTTCTCTCTTCAAACTTGACCAAACATTCGCTTGGTTGAACTAGAGTTTTGCTAATCTAGGCTAAAAGTTGGTTTCAAAAAGGGGAGGACTAAGGCATAAGGTTGCTTCTCTAAATCTAGGGTGTTTGTTCACAGGTTTTCTCTCTGAGCTCTCTCTATCTTTCATATTTCCTAGCCTACGGGTTAACAAAGTCCAACCCTAAATGGGTCACAAAATTTGCTTATATAAAGGCTCAAATCATACCAAAATGGATAAATATCAATTTCAAGCAAATCTTCCAACCAAATTTCTATTTTGGGGGTCAAAAGGAACCCAAATCTTATTAGAATTAGCAGTTTCGGATTCTGGGTGATTCACGCGATTTTGTGATATTGCCTACCAAAAATCAAGTAAAAATAAGTTGTTTTGCTATTTTTACTTGATTTAGTACTAAAACAGTAATCCTACAAGATTTTGAATCACATGATAAAGATTATGGACTATGATGGTCTATGGTTTGGGGGTTTTCTGAAATAATGTGGTTCTAAGGTTGAAAAATATCACAAAATTTGTCAGTTTTAAAAATGGGGGTCTACAGTTGCCCCTCTTTAGGGCTCCCTGTCCTTCAAGGGACAGGTGAGTGACAAAGAAGTAGACACTCTTCGGCGCTCCTTGTTCTTCAAGGGGCAGGTGAGTGCCAAAGAGGGGAACCTGTAAACCTCCATTTTTAAAACTGGCAAATTCTGTGATATTATTCAACCCTTAAGACCACATTATTCCAAAAAACCCCTGATTATAAACCATCATAGTCCGTGATTCTTATCCTGTTATCCAGAATCCTACAATACCATTGCTTTAGTAATAAATCAAGTAAAAATAGCAAAACAGCTTACTTTTACCTTAATTTCTGTAGGCAATATAACAAAAACGCATGAATCACCTAAAATCTGAAATTGCTAATTCTGGTCAGATTTGGGCTTCTTTTTACGCCCAAATAGAAATTTGGGGGGCAAATCTGTTTAAAATTGATATGTATCCATTCTGGTACGATTTGAGCATTTATATAAGCCCATTTTGTGACCCATTTAGGGTTGGACTTTATTAACCCAGAGATAGAGAGAGCCCAGAGAGAAAACCTGTGAGCATTTATATGAGAGATAGAGAGAGCCCAGAGAGAAAACCTGTGAGCATTACCTTAGATCTAAAGAAACAACCTTATGCCTTAATCCCTCTTTTGAAACCAGCTTTTAGCCTAGATCATCAAAACTCTAATTCAACCAAGCCAATATTTGGTCAAGTTTGAAGAGAAAACAACAAAGGACATATGTACACAACTGTGGTTCTAATACAGGCGAGGCCTCGAGTGCCCCTGGCCAATGGGCCCGGCCAAGTATTTTCCATCATTTTTTCTTTATTTTTCGTTTATTTTGTTAAATTTATGATTTTATTTATTTTTCTTCAATCTTTTGTGCTTTTTGGATCGATGTTGGCTTTGCCACTGATCTAAGAGCGGATTTATTCGTTTTTTAATAAATCTGGCATCATACCAAAATTTGATTTTCCCCACTCTTTATCACTTTTTAAAATTAGTTTGTGGTACAGATTTGAGGGATCTTCCTTTGAAGATCTCTCCGATTTGCATCGTAAACAGTTTGACGCGCCCACCATGGGGCATTTCAAGCTAGATCTGTGCACAAAAAAAAATTGAAAAAATAAAAATAAAAACATACCTAGATCTTCTTTTGAGGAGCAAGTTTTGAAAAGAAGAAAAATTAATTCAAAAAAAAAAAGGGGCACTCGAAGACCCCTAGACATAACACCTTGTTCATGTTTTTTCTCTACCTACTCTAACTTGCTTCTATGTTTTGGTCTTTCCATTCCTATTACTTCGCTGGAGTTTCAAGTGGTCTTATATATTATTGTTATTGGCTGGAAATTTCCAAACCTCATGTTTCTCTATCTTCATCTCACTTAATATTTTTTGCGAGAGAGAGAGAAAGAGCGAGAGAAAGAGAGGGATGTTTTTTTAGTGATATTTGTTGTGAAATCGTTAAAACAAACTTGTTTTAGATTAAAGATTGGTTTTCAGAAAAAACAAAGAAATCTTCCCTAGTTCTTGCCACTTCTGCTTTTTCTTTTCTTTCATGTCTCTAAGGTCATTGCAATCCTGTCATCTCACCTTACCGTCTCTTTTTTTTTTGCTTCCTAGCTCTTGTTTTTTTCTTTTTGTGCTTCCTGGTGTTTAGTCTTAATTCAAAAGAAAAGAAAGGTAGGGAACACAAGATTCTTTCTTGTGTTGATCTTTTGTTCATGGCCATGACACCTCTCTGTTTCATTCGATAAAAATTTTTGTTACTTGTTATTATTTTGCCAAAGGGATAAGATTCTGGTCATTTTTCTTTCTCTTCCTAAAAAGAGGAAGTTGATCTCTTGCTCATGGCCATCACACCTTTTTGTTTCTTTCCATCAAAAAGTTGTTAACTTGTTATTATCTTGCTAAAGGGATAAGGGTTCCAGTGATTTTCTTTCTCTTCTTTCCTAAAAAGAGGCCCTTCTATTAGTTTAAAAAAAAAAAAAACGCACTTCTTCCACGAAAAAAAAAAAAAACGGCCTCTTCTCCTTCAAAAAAAAAGAAAAACGAATTTCCTTTAAAAGAGAAAAAAATAATAATAATTGAGGCCTTCTCATTTTCAAAAAAAATAAAATAAATAAATTTGTTCTTTTGCAAAAAAAACAAGATTTCTTTTTTAAGAAGTCTTTCTTAAAAAAAAAAAAAAGGAGTCTATTTTCCTTCAAAAGAAAATTTTCATTCTAAGCCATTTTTGCATTAAAAAAAAAAGATTAATTTCTTCTCTTATAATTTAGCACTTGAATTGAAAAAAAAAACACGTTTGTGGCCAATTTGCTTTCCAAAAAAAAAATTTGTTTGCCCTTTATTTGTTCTATGTTCCTTCTTTCTTAGTTAAAAATAAAAATTCAGGAAAATCACTTCTTCTTTTTAGGTTTTGCCATCGCAAAAAAAAAAAATCTATTTGCTTCAAACGAAAAAAACAAATCACTTTTGCCAAAAAAAAAGGTCAGTTGTTGTGAAAAAGTTGTTTTCATTTGTGTAAGGCCATTCTCTCTCCAAACACAAAAAAGAAATGAGTGTTTGAGGCCATCTTTCTTATCCAATAAAAAAATATATCTTTAACCATTTTTATTTTAAAACAAAAAAATCACTTCGCAAAAAAAGAATCAACAAATTTTTTAGGCATCTTCGCCCAAAAAATAAAAAAAAATCTTTTAAAGGCAATCTTTCTTTCAAAAAACAAAAATTTAAAGCCTTTCTCATTTATGAGAAAATAAATTTTGATTTGCAAGATAAAGAAAACAACTTTTAAAGTTTATTTGGTTTAAAAAAAAAATTTACTTTTGCTACAAAAGTTTCTTTTTGCAAGTCATTTCATTTTCGAAAAAAATAAATAAAAGAATAGAAAAAAAAGAATCTTCACTTTAAAAAAAAATTCACCTTTAAGGTATCTTCTTTTTAAAAAAATAAAAATAAAAATACTTTTAAAATTAAAATAAAAATACTTTTAAAATAAAAATACTTTTAAAATAAAAATAAAAATACTTTAAAAATAAAAATAAAAATACTTTGTAAAAAAATAAAAAATCTCCATTCATTTTTGTGCTTGTGATTCAATATTTGCCGCTTCTCTCTGTTCATCAAAGAAAAAAAAAAAAAAGAAGAGGAAAAACTTTCGAGGGTCACCTACACTCTCTCTAATTCTGCCCTGATCGTGTCACCCTCGACTTGGGGTGCGCTCAACTAGGCACGAGCTGTGCCCAATTCCACTTTTATTAATTGTATACCTTCTTAGGAGTTGCTCACCCCTACACCTCAATTGTCCTCTCGGTCGATTAAACTCTGACTCGAAGCACACATCACTTGGCACGATTTGCCAAGTGCTCACACTTTCTTTCTTTTGTGTTTCCTTACTTGTCACTTTCTTTTCGCTTGCTTGTCACACAACAGACCGGGGAAGCCCAAGAAACCAATAATTTTGTCTTAAAACCCCCAAAATCCGGCATTAACGTCATGAGGGGAACCTAGCCTTGAGAGCCAAGAGATGGCGTGCAAAGACAAACAACGGCACTTCAATATAATCACATAAATCTATTTCAAGAACGGGTTAAGGCCCTCAGGATTGATGAGAAGGTCAGTGCTGTAAGTTTATGGTTCTTATCTAACATTGCTCAAATTGACTTGGACATGGGATTAGGGTTGTATCCTCTAACCATGGTTGTTATGTCTCACCACAACCATGGCACATTGGCCATTATTGTCGAGAGGTGGCGTGCAGAGACAAACAATGGGCACTTCAATATAAATGTTGAAGATATATTGCCTACTCTTGAAGATGCATGGAGCATTATTTGGTTAAGGGTGACAGGTGTACCTATAACTTTTAGGAGAGTGGACAACTACAAGAAATTTATAATCTAGATGCTAGGAGAGCTGCCAGAAGATACTAATTATTCTGTTATTCGACTGACATGGTTGAGGAAGAAATTTAGTCTGCTTCCACACAACTGTAACTGGCAGGCCTTGTTATGACACATCTGTGCCTACCTCTTGTACCTATCAGCTTTACAATCTTTGTGGATTCCACAGACAGTACGGTGTCTATTTTATATTTGCAGCTGCCCTAGCTTATTTGGTCCAATCCTTGTCAAAGATTATTTGTCCTTATCACCAACACTTAAGTGGATCAGCCACTCTATTGATGGTAATGCTATTATTTAAATATTTTGATAGATATTTAAAGGTTTTGACAAATATTTGGTCTGTAATACTTTTTTTTTATGCATGCATTCCAGTGCTTGGAGTACAAGCACTTCAAATGGTTATGCTCAAAGCCCAAAGACATCTATGCAGGGTTCCCTAGATCCCTCAGGTGGGCCCCTCCTAGAGTATGGGATAACACTTACAACTTCCGTCTTGTGTGGCGTCAAGAAACCGATGGTGCATGGATAATGATGTTAGTATAGAAAAGTTTTCACTGATCATGTTTATTTAAATTTCAATTATTTTTGTTGCAGGTTATTTACCTTATTTTTTTTTCTTTTTTTGTGATAGGTCATATGGACCACATATGATGATTTTCCTGACTTAGGAATAGAATCCCAGGAGGACAGAGCATATGCCCTTTAAGTTCAGGATACTGCTTTGTGTCGCATGTTCCTCATATGTGGATACATTTGTGAGGGGTACATGTCAGATCGTGTGTTGTGGTCGTTTGGACTCTATCAAGGGATACCGACATATCCATTGAAGTGGAAGAGAAGGGAGAGAAAGGGGAGGAGGCTTGAGAATGAGGAGACGTATTTTGAGGTTAGATAGAGATGTGGCATAGCAGGCTAGATTATATATGTGAGGCAGAAGATGATATGTTTAATGGGAAGCCGACACAAAAATGCATGGAGTGGTACACACCAAGGACTAGGCCCCTAATCCATAACCCATATAGGGTTATAGACCCTGTCCCTCAACATTCACGCCTCGATGTTATCACAATAATGATAGAATGGTATGACTAATTTTAGAACTCCCACGGTTTTATTCTCATATTGATTTAGTTGTAAGGATAGTTGTGCATGAAGGTTACACTTTAAAGAATTAGGATCTAATTGGGGAAGGGAAGCATTAGAAACATTGAGATTATACTACTCAGAGGAAGGTCCTCAAGAAGTTAGGCCACATGCAGGGGAGTAGATGGGTGGGGATGAGGAGTTTTATGAGGAAATGGAGGTCGATGACAGATATGGGGGTGGAAGATATGGTTTAAGTCAATGTTGTTAGATTCGCTAAGGAGTCTGCTCTGGTTTGGCATGAAGAATGAAGCAATCCAATTCGGGGGAAGACTTCGGGTTTTTTTTTTTTAATAGAAATATAAGTTTATAAATTAAAACTAGAAATAAAAATATTTGTTACCACTTAACCATTCCTCTATTTTCTTGGAATGCAAGATACCCAAAAATAAATTAATGGGAACCAAATCGAGCCTGTATTCTTGCACGGAAGCAACTCACCAGAACTACTTGCAGACAAAAAAGAAACTTCTATCCTAAAAATAAACCAAAAAGGAAAAAACATACTAAATGAAATATGAATATCAAACTTTTATATGCTTTCAGTTTTCAAAGAAATAGTCAAAAACAAAAAATTCATAACCAAGCAATTATTCATAACAGCACAAAAGTATCCAGAAAAATCCTAGCACCATGGAAATAACACATCGAATTAACAGAAAATCAACAATCAAAGATAACGAAGCATAAAAATACCAGTAGAGATGCTTGCCCTTATTTGGTATTATAGGGTTGTTGTTCTATGGAAAACCCTAAATTTATGGCAGAGCAACAGGACTTTGGAAGAGAGAGGGCATCTTTCTTGGGGATTTAACGGAGGGCGAGAGAGAGTACCGGTTATTTTTGGAATAGAGAGAGACCTTGAACTTGAAGGTGGAGGATGGAGAGATGAGATGGCCCGTGCACCAGAGCAGAGAGAGAGACGGCTGTAAAACTAAAAACCCTTTCACCTTTTAACTTTGGAAAAAGTTTATATAAGGATGCAACCTTACAATGTAGAACTACGAATGCACCTCAAAAATTTATCAAAAAAAAGGCAGTTAGAAAAACTCAAAAGGTAGTTTTGCTGTTGAAAAACCCTTCGACTGATCATCTCGATATCTAGTCGAGATGAATAATCATGAAAAATAAAAATATTTTAAGTCTAAAAAATAGTGTATTTTACAACATATTATCTATACCATCCATTCTTAAGATTTTCATATGTTTATAGATCTACTTGATTTTAACTATTTTTAAAATTTAAAATTTTATAACTAAATATAAAAATAGATTTTGAGATAATTCTAAAAATATTTTATATCAAAATTATATAATATGAAAATTTGAAGATGCACCTTCCCTCTACAACTACAAATGCAAATGTATGCCAACTCCACCCTTTTAGCTTTTGGTGAAACGTTTTGGACTTGAGTTTTACCTTAGAAAAAAGTTTATATAAGGATGCTACCTTATAATGTAGAACTATGGATGCCCATTAAAAATCTATCGGAAAAGGTAGTTTTAATATTGAAAAACCCTTTGATTGATCATCTATGTATGATTATGAAAAATAAAAAGACTTTAAGTCCCAGAAATAGTGCATTTTAAAACATATTATCCACACCATATATTTTAAAGATTTTCATATGCTTATAGATCTACTTGATTTTAACTATTTTTGAAATTTAAAATTTTATAATTAGATATAAAAATAGATTTTGAGATAATCTTAATAACATTTTACATCAAAATTATATACCATGATAAATTTTGAAGGGCATAACCTCTACACGTACGGAGGTGTTCGTATGCCAACTGCACCCTTTACCTTATATATATATATATATATATATATATATATATTACCAATTTTTTCCCAAAGAGATAAAATTTTTTTTGCCGCCGAATTGACCCAAAGCTTCCGAATCATACCGAAGGGAGGTTTTTTCTTGACCTATCTTTGGTTTCCTGTGGAAAATTGAAGGCTTTGGCCGTAGCGAAGCGAACTTGTTAACATTGGTTTAAGTATGGGAGAGTTCTTGACCAGATGAAGGGCCAAGTAATACATAATTTATTCCCATACTGACTCAATAATTGGTGTAATCTACATAACAGTTACGCCCTCGCAGGATTAAACAAAAAGATAACAGCTCAAATACAATACAATTTGAGTTGCCAGAGTGGGGTCATAAATGTAAGCCAAGATGCAAGCATCCTCAATAATTTGCATATTTTGTTTGTTTTGTCAAGTTGTTATTGTAAAGAGGTCAGTAATGTCTGTAATGTGTAAATTCTAGTAAACCGATTATGTTAAAACTCTTGTGTGTCCAATAAATTTGAGCTATCTAAATTTTTGCTTTCAGTCGCCACTTTAGTGCATCCATGAATGCCTATTGGTCTTTTACTCTTGATACCTCTAACAGACATCATCATTTATTATCAAACCTGTTTTGGGCTCCAGTCTCTAGCTTTCCCCTATTCTCTTTGGACTTAAAATCCTTGAAGCTTCAATTGAATTCTATGAGTTCGATTTGAGCATTCGTTTTGGAAGACCAATTTGAGCCTCTCTATAGAGGCTACTTATTAGGTTCATATCTAAATGATTATAACAAAGAATCAAATGGTGACCGTTTAACTCAGAAATCCAAGTGACTTCGAGGACATACTCTTATAAGAGTAATTCAAGATCATGTTGAGTGGCTTAGAAGGATTTGAAAATCCAATAGTTTTCCATGCATCACGGTCTGAAGGATACCGTACTGACCCCCTTAAGCATCACGACACTTTAAATACCATGATGCTCAAGGCTACTAGAAATTTAGGCATCACGGTATTTACAGTGTCGTGATGCTTGGGGAGTCATACCTTTTAGATAGTGATACTTGAAAAATCCAATAGCTTTTCACTCATCACGGTCATTAAAGTTCCATTATGAGGCTTTTTAACATCATGAGGCTTTTAAACATCTTGATGCTTAAATTTCCAGTAACTCTTGAGCATCACGGTGTTTAAAGTGTCGTAATACTTAGGGGACTCATCACGGTATCTTTTAGACCATGGTGCTTGAAAATCTACTAAATTTCTAGTAGCATGGTCCGAAGAGCACCATGACTACTTCCCTAAACATCACGGCATTGTAAACGTCGTGATGCTCAAAGTTACTGAAATTTTACCGTGATGCTTGAAATCTTCAGAATTTAAAATCTTTGTCAGATGGTAACATCATTCATAGAGATGAACCATAGCATGGCTAGATGGTAAAAAGGCAATCCTCATTCATAGAGATGAACCATAGCATGTCTAGAAGGTAAAAAGGCAATCCAAGCTATCGACTTAGCAATGTTAAACGCAATGCACCATGCGCCTACCTGAGAACCCAATACCAATAAAGAGAGAGCAAGAGAGAGGTAGAGAGAGAGTACCAACTACAAAATATAAATTAGAGATCACAAAACTATATATAAAGCACCTAATATCGAAATAACATAATTGTGTACAACATGCCGCAAAAACGTACATTAACAGGCACTACTTACCTCTTTACGTCATGAAATATAATAATGAATATTTACAGATGCCACAATATAAATACAAATCTAGAATTTATTTATGTAATATTTTTAAATGAAAAAAATTCCAATAACCAACCAACTGCATCAAGTACTATGGAAAAAACTACACAAAAATTCATACAAAGTATTACCATCGCACATCCAAGGGATTAAAGGTTTGAAGATTTTGAAGACATACCTATAGAATGGTGTTGGTTTTAGTGTATATATTTTATGCTCATAGATTGGGAAATAGGTTTCAATGACCTTGCTTAGAGATTGAGAAATGGAAGGTGAGGATATCAAATAGATGAGAGAGAAAGAAGGCTAAGGAAAAGAGAGGTGGGGTTAGTGACAGCTGGGAATATAGGGTTTTGAGAAGAAGAAAATTGAGGGAAGGAAGGAAAAAAGTACAAGAATGTTAGTTTAGAAGTAATAACATATGTTCTATAACCACTATTACTACTAATATGATAACGACATTTTAAATATCATGATACCTCTTATGGTATTTACGGTATTTTAAATAGTGTGATGGCTTAAAACATTAAGTCCATCACGACATTGATTGTACTGTGATGCCTTCATAGTTGTATGACTACTGTGAATGCTATTTTAGTCAAAATAACATGAGAAGTGAAAAAAAATAATAAAGACGAGGTTTAAAAAAAGTATCTAGTTTTTAATGAACTAAAAATTTAACTATATTTTTGATAATTTTTCAAATATCTACTATAAAAGTAGTTGTAAGGTGCCTAAGTGAAATCCAAACTCAAGGTAACCGGTTCACCAATATACTATTTCTGTAAACCGCCTTTATCGGATAAATGAGAGAATGGGTACCTAGTACCAAACAAAATTCCCGCGAGAACGTATTAAATGAGCTGAAAATCCCAGTTACAAGTCTGTGGACTTTGCGGAGCCCACCACTACACTCTATCCTCGGGGCCACCTCCCCTCCCACTTTCTCTCTCTACGTTTCCTCTTCTCTCTCTCTCTCTGCGCCGATTCCTGTCCATCAAATAATTGATGATCCATGATCAATAACGATGGGCCTCTGGATCGTAAAATAAGACAAGAAAGAGAAAGGCCGAGTTCTTATTTTTCCGGCTTCCGCAAACATCCAGACACAACGAAGTGAGAATTGCGCAATTCTAGGTTTTCGATTTGTGGAATATCTCCGTTCTGCTCTGTGTTTGTCATTTTAAGTGAGTAAACCAAAACCCTGAGCTTCTTAGTTTTATTTATTTACAGAGAAATTGTACATGGATTTATTTAACTTCAACAGGGAGAATTTATTTATTACTGTATTGTTATGTAAGATTGATGCCAATTGCTTAGTCCTAGCCTTTCTTAATTTTTTGTTCTTTTTACTTTAATTTTTTTATGTTAAATTGAGAGGCTCTTTTAGGTAGTTTGAAAGTAGGGTTTTTGATTTTGGGAGAAATTGAAATTCAAATATTTGATTCGTCGTAGAGGATTTCAGGTATTTATAAGGTTTCAGAGTTGTGGAACTTGGGGATTGTTAAGTTTTGGTACTTGACATGGAACCCTAGATGTTTATTTATTGACTTATGCTTGGTCTCCTTGGATTTGAGCTTTCAGAAAGGGGAATTGTGTGGGTTTCTTTCCATTTTTTTTGTCCTGATAAAAGTTTTTAAGTCCACTGAGTTGAGTTGATGCGGCTTCATAATGCAAATTGATTTTGTTTAGTCTATCTCATAATGGGGAGAGAACTCCAAAAATCAATATGGAATATGCTCTCTCTCTCTCTCTCTCGCTATCTATATATATTTAAGGAAAATATTTTATCTGGACTAATCCTAGATAGAGCTAGCTGAGGCATACTTGTTGTTCTTCAGTTATAGAATCTTGAAGCTTTATTTCATGTAATATTTTAGGTTTCACACTGTGCTCTTTAAGTTCCATGCTAGATTTTTCTCAGAGAATAGTTTCCATACTAGATTCTCTGCCTTATTTTGGTAAGTTTTTCTGAATTATCGTGACAAGGAAGGTTAGTAGTTGATCAATGGAGATTCTTTCTCCCTTCTTGCCTTTTCTTGTTTCTTTTTAGCTGCCTTTTGTTTTCTATTATGTGATCTCTGTTCGCATTCATTTTCTTTCTGCATTCTTGTATATCCTCATGCTTCGTTACATCTTACATTAACTCCTTAGAAAGAACCACATTTTACAGTACATGCTCAGTTTCCATAATCTATTGGGTCCTAGACTACAGCAGTATTAGGAAATTTTAACCCAGGTAAACAAAACAAATTGTCGGTCAACAGAATATTCTCCTGATGAAAAGTTTATTTGTCAGGAAACTATATATAGATGATATATTAAGTCTCCGCTATGATTTGTCAAAAAAAAAAAAAAAATAGAAAAAAAAATGTCTGCTATGTATCCATGGATAAATATCAATTTTTGCTGGTGCAAATTCTTGTCAGCTAACTAATGTATCATGCATCTTGTTTTCTTTTCATTTGCCAGGACATTATCTGAGATGTTGGAGAAGGGAGTTCAGGCATTTCTACCTTATTGATTTTGCTCGAACCTTGCATTCTTCAGCAATGAATTTCAATTTCCTAAAAATTCTACCATTAGTCCATTTTCACCCAGCTATTGTTAAAGAACCAGAGCATAAAACACCACCGACTACAATAGCCCGAAAGATTGAGAATGGCAAAGTGATCGAAGCATCTAGGAATGCATCTACTGTTATAAATGTATGGGGAAGATCTCTCCATTCCTTCATTCCATGGGTTTATAATTTGAAGCGCAAGGAAGAATCTCAAGGGCCAAAGGCAGTTGAACCTCGATACACTCGACCTTTCTTCAGGCCTTATGTTGCTAGGGTTCCTTATCATAAAGGTGCCCGAGCCTTTCTTTCTCTGCTATTTCCTCGATATGGCCATTATTGTGGGCCAAACTGGTCCAGTGGCAAAGATGGCGGGTCTCTTCTATGGGACAAGCGCCCAATTGATTGGTTGGATTTTTGTTGCTATTGTCATGACATTGGTTATGACACCCATGAACAAGAAAAGCTTTTGAAGGCAGACCTGGCATTTCTCGAATGCTTGGAGAAACCAATGATGAGCACGAAGGGTGATGTTCATGTGGCTTACGTTTACAAGGCAATGTGTATTACAGGTATTTTGTCTCAGTTATTTCAACTCTAACCATATCTGATGCAGCGGGCACACACACACACGGTTGTGGGGCTATTTGTTTTTTGTTGTTGGGGGGGGGGCGGGGGGGGGGGGTGTGGAAGGCTTTAATAAATTCCAGTGAGGAAAATGTAATTTCCTATCTTAATTTTCTAAGGAACTTGTTGTTTTTATTGTATTTTATTGGTCTATACACATAGTTATGAAATAATCACCTGACGGTTGGAGTAGCAGTACAGGGTACTAACTTTGATTTTGGATGGGCGCCAAAATCTCTCTCTCTCATACACACACATGCACGCACAAGCGCGTTTTCACACATACATTCATTTTTGGATTTTTCTTATCTTATTTCTTTATCATGGTTTTCAGAATGTGGGTTTTTTTTTTTTTTTTTTTTTCTTTTTTCAGTTTTATTATTCCTTCATTTATTATTCTGTTCCCCTTTTTTATCACCAATTCTCTCTTTTTTTTTGCTATTTTATATTGATTTTTTTCTTTGTTTTGTGGGATTATTTTTCGATTATCTATTACACATAATTTATCAGCCCCTTTGTTTTCTCGGTTTCTATCCCTTTTCTAGTTTTTTGATTACATCTTCTTTTTCCTATTACCAATGCATGTATTAGTGGCCTCATATTTTAACGTTTCCTTATTGCAACATTCTGTTTTTCTTACTCAAAAAATATTCATTCTGATTTATTCATTAGGTTTATGTTGAAAACGAATTAATCAATATGTGTACATTAATTTGATCTTGTGCAATGGCAGGCCTTAGAAACATGCTGATACCCTATAGAAAGCAACTTCTGAAGCTGCAAGAGAAACCATTATCAATAGAAAGCCTGAACATTTTCAGAGGAAAAGGTGACACCTTTCAGCACACATAACTGTGCATTATCCCGCAAATACTATCACGAGGCAGATCAGTTATAGACATTGGTGCCATCTAGTGACTTGAAAATTGAAGTCTGTGTAACTATAAATGCAGCTATACTAAGGAGCATTTGAATATTAAAGCTTCATATTGAGGTATTAAGTTTCACTAGGCTCCTTTTTCCTTGTCTTTGTAACCATTGTATATATAATTAGATATGGCATGTGCCCTTCAATGTTTTCAATTTCTAAGACATGATCTATTGATGTATTGATAAGGCGCAATAAATTTGTTGGTATATATTTTACTCTCGATACAATGACTTTTTCTATCCTATAATTGTAAGTCTTTTCAAGGATGTAGAATTGTATCAGTTGACTGCTTAAAAATAAACAATGCATATGGAGAGGGATCTGCTTTCGAGGCAACAGGATATATCTTGCACATACCTTTGAAGATTGGATTGGGCTTTAGATGTGCAATGTAATAGCCCATGTTTGAATTATGGAGTGTTGTCGGTGAGTACTTGTCGGGCAGGTCCAATGTAAAAGCTGTCTATATAACTTGCGGTGATGATTACAACATGAATATCAGGCAGTAATCCCTGTTTAATATAGTTTATTGAAATTTATGCCTTACTGCCTCATTTAGTAGCGTGTAAAGGGCATCCAGTATTAGGATTGGCTATTTTGGCTTTGTTCTCTCTCTTTTATCCTTTTATTATTATAAATACAAATAGTCAACTTTCTCAAAAAGAAAAAAAACTGCCTCATCTAGTAGCAACATCCGCATAGACGCTCAATGTATAGTAAGTTCTACTTGCCACCACTAGCTTCACTTTTTTTTTTACCCTTTCTTCTCTTTTATATCTTTATTAAATACTTTTTGGTTCGTGTATAAGGCGATTTGAATGTTTCCCTGAACTCCTTTGAGAAACATGGTGTGATTAGGTGATCATAATGGCTGAGATGACATCATCATAGTCTTACAAATTTGAAAGTATTTCATGTAATTAACCATACAAAATTTTCATTTCTTGAAAAGTAATTCATTATAGAGGAAATATCTCCGTACACCTTGTTTTTAGGTTTCATTTCTCAACACACCCAAGGTTTCAAAACATATCTAGCGGCATAGAGATCCCCTTCTAACCCCTTAGACCAATTTTATCCACTTTGACCCTATCTTTTTAGCCCAAACAAATGTTAGAAAGACATCCTTTTTTCTATGCCTTTCTAAACCTCCTCGTCTCTCTCTCTTCCCATTTTTCTAGCCAAACCTCTCTCTCTGTTTATCTCTCTCCCCGTGATTCTTCCTGAACTTCTCTATCTCTCTGTATACACGTGTTTCCCCCAAATCTCTCTCTCACACTCTCTTTCTCTCCCTGTGTTTCCCCAAACCTCTCTCTCTCTCCCTTCCTCCTCCCCACAGCCACCGCCACCGCCACCGCCACCGCCACCCCCCACCCCCACCCCCACCCCCACCCCGACCCCCACCCCCACACACAATGTAAAGCCGGCTCATAGACATTCTCAGGCAACATTTCATGCACATATCTAGCAGTTGCACAACCCATATCCCTTGCTCCATCTGAAACAGCTTAATCACAGGGCCATAGTGAAGAAACATTCAAGACATGACTCATCTGGACTGATGCCAATTGCTTTGCATTTTTCACACTTCATGCAAGAAAAGGTTGCAACAAGGGAAAAGGGTCTGGAAAGGAAAGTGGGAAAAGATAGGATCTCATCTCTAACATTTATAAGTACGAATGCTAATTTTCCAGAAGTTTAGCTATATTCCACATAATCTAAGCCTCCAAAAGAAACAAATTAGGAAATAATTTGAAAGTTCTATGAATAATTACATACAATCTACATTTCATCCAACATAACGACTGTCACTTAATGATGCATGGACCAGTTAAACTGATTTGGTATTTTAAATTTAAACAGCAAAAATTGTTGTAGCACCTGATATTTTGACTACTAGGCACACAGGTCGATGTTAATACTTAGAATGTGCTTAGAATGTGTATTCCAATATTGAATTGATATTGAATTGCTCATATAACTATTAACAACCATGTTGTATGCATATTCAATGAAAATGAAACTGAAAGGAGATGTCTATATAAATATAAGAGCAAGCAAGATGACTATCATGCATTGGCAGTGGAACATCCATGCATCCTAAAGAAGAAATTATCATAAGGAGCACAGAATTTAGCAGTTGTAGGTTGCCCACAAGAGAATTCCTATGAGTTATTTTCCATATAAATCACCTGTAGTGTAGTGTATAAATATAGGGGAAGAGAGAGAGAGAGAGAGAGAGAGAGAGAGAGAGAGAAAGAGATTGGGGAAACATGGGGAGAGAGAGGTTAGGGGGAAACATGGAGAGAGAGAGAGGTTTCGGGAAACACGGGGAGAGAGAGAGAGAGGTTAGGGGGAAACACGGAGAGAGAGAGGTTTGGGGAAACAAGGGAAGAGAGAGTGAGAGAGAGATTTGGGGGAAACACGTGTATGGGGAGAGAGAGGTTTGAGGAGATTCATGGGGAGAGAAAGAGAGAGAGAGGTTTGGGGAGAAACATAGGAAGAGAGAGAAAGAAGGGGGTTTAGAAAAGCATAGAAAAAATGATGTCTTTTTAACACTTGTTTGGGCTAAACATATGGGTTAAAGTGGTTAAAGTTTGTCTAGGGTGTTAAAAGATATAATACATGGGATCTCTATGACGCCAGATATGTTTTGAATGAGAAATGAAATCTAAAAATAGGGTATACTGAGATATTTTCCCTACATTATATTTTGATTCATAATACATGGGAAATAAGGTGTTGGAACCTAGAGATATGGTGCAATAAATGTCCGGAATGGTTAAAGGAGTTATTTTGTGTTGTTCTGCATAATCTTTCAGCTGCAAGACATCGCTCTCTTGATGGACTATCTGTTGCATTGTGGTTTTGAGTTCATGGATTTAAACTAAATCAGTGTTTCGCGACTCAGCTGAGGTCACTCGAACTCGGCCTAGTTACTCAGCCTCGCCATATGGGCAAGGCGAGTTTTTCCCAAGTTGGCTCTACATCATGTAGGTCTTTGTTATATATATAATATGTCAACTTTAATGCAAAAAATGTTCAAATTGTTTGAGTAGCCTGTATTCCTCTTCCTTGTTATGTTGTGGGTCCATTCCCCCTGTGAACACTGCCTCATGTATTTCTTTATAAGTAGGCCTTATTTTTTTACAAGTTAAAAAAAAAATTCCAGAAGCTCATGTTTGGGGATCGAGCTCGATACCTCATGTAGGTCTTTGTTATGTATATAATATGTCAACTTTAATGCAAAAAATGTTCAAAGTGTTTGAATAGCATGTATTGCTCTTCCTTGTTATGTTGTGGGTCTATTCCCCCTGTGAACACTGCCTGATGTATTTCTTTATAAGTAGGCCTTATTTTGTTACAAGTTAAAAAAAATAATTCCAGAAGCTCATGTTTGGGGATCGAGCTCGATACCTCTCGGGTTGAGAGGCACCCGAGGACGGTAAATATAACCAGTACCCCACTTTGTGTTTTATATAAATACATTGTAGATCATGTAATATATATTATTTTTTGGCCTTTATTTTTATTTTTTTTAACTTGGCTTGGATTTCGGGCAAGTTACTCGGACTCGCCCAACTAACTCGCCTTGGCCAAGGTAGCCAAGGGCCAAGTACCTTCGTCACACTGAACTAAATGGTAGAAACCTCCATTTCCATACCATCTCCTCTACCCTATCATCCTGACTTTCTTCCTTGAAAGCTCATGGAAAATGATTGTTAGCTCCAAAGATCATGTTGTTTTGATCATCTTCCGCTTTAGGTTTTATGTGCTTTCTTTTGGGTCTCAAGGCTTTAATTTTGGATTAGGTAGGATCCTCTTGATGTGTTGTTCTTGCATGATACCGATAGCATTCTAATCAATGTAATTAACCTCTACTGATAAACTGGCCCAGTTTCATTCTGGTTTGTATATTTGTTGTATCTATCCAAACACATTTATTGTGATGCTATTCAAATTATTTTTACTCAACAATGTTGAATATCGGAAAAAATAGTAGACATCATTCCCTCTGTAATTTTAAAGTACACTATCAACCATTTTACAGGTGACTTTTGACCTTATTATAAATGATTTCTTTGGTTTGAATAATCATCTCAGTTTATCTATTTATTCACAGACCTTTTTTCAAATAAATATGAAACAGTGCATTTCAAATTGCCCATGATTTGGATGGATCAGTAATATGTGTCATTTAGGATAGCATTCTTCTTGTAGCTCTATTCAATCTTTAGACACGACCAGAGATCAAAGCTGCAAATGCAAGGATGTTGGGGGGTGGAGGGCCATTATCAGTTGCCATCTTTAAAAGCAACACGTGTTTGTGTAATGGAGGCGGCATTTGATACTGGATAGACACGTGGATTGGTGAATGCACTGTCTGCAAGAAGTTTCCTGATTTGTATGCCCTTTGTGACCCTCCCAAATGCAATGATACAAGATGTGGCCGTAGGACGGGCTTCAGAGTTTACTGGTTTAGTGGAGATACTGCATGGAAGCCGAGAGATCATGAGCTATCAACATCATTTTGTTATGCAAGGGCCTTCTCAAGTTCTATGTTCATTTTATGGAGACTCTCTTGCTTGGGAACCAGAGACCCAATTCTCTGTTAAGTTTTGTTATGCTTTGCTTGCAGGTTAGGGACTATTAAACTTAGCAGCCCACAGTATGTTCCATTCCAGGATCACACAACATTCAAGCCTTTTCATGGCTGGCTTTGTAATGTGTTGAACAAGGTGCTCACAATCGACAATCTCAGGCACAGGGGACTGCCCATACCCAATGCGTCTCTTCTGCAAACAAGAGTGGTAGTCTGAGTGATTTATTTATGCACAGTGTGTATGCTACGGACTTGTGGTCTTGCGTCCTTGAAATGCTTGAATTACAATGCGTAATGCTTGCTACTGTCAACTCTCTATTCACCCAATGGAGCTCAACCCTGCTCCTAAAAAATGGGGCTTCTGCTATGGAGGCTTGCCACTCTAGCCACTATATGGCCCATTTGGTTAAAGAGATAGTATGGCTTCTAGGGACAATCAATCAAATGAACATTCTCTAAACCAGTGTTGGAAACCACTACTGGGACCGAGTCCGAGAAACTTGGCCCAAGTAGTGCCGAGTACTGTAGCAATGAAAAAACAGTTAAAAAAATCAACTTGGGACTGGGGGTATATTTGAAAAAAAATTGGAAAATATAAAAATAAATATTTATGGCCAAAACACCTTCCAATCTTTTGCAAAAATGATTGAAAACATTAAAAACATATCCTAAATAAATTCCTTATTTTTTGGGATATTTTGGATTTTTTTTAATATCCCTGAGTTGGACACCCACTTCGGGCTCGGCAAGGGCCTGTGCCCTAGTAAAACCGACTTTGTAAACACTGCTCTAAACAAAAGGTAAGATCAGACGCACAATTTTGTCTTAGGTTAAATCTAGACCAACTCTGTTGGGTATTCTGTTGCAGATATTCAAGTCCATTTTAGAAGGATTCCCTATAACCACCTACCAAAGAGTTTCCTTTAGAAGGTGTTATTAAGCTCAACATCGGTAGCAGCTCTCGAGGGATCTACAGATTGGCAGGAGTGGGAACACTCATTAGAGATTGTAAAGTGAAGATTTTTTTATGCTTATTTGGCCCTCTTCTTGTTCGTCGCTCTACTAATGTGGGAGCCAGGTCTTTGCTGCCCGGAGTTCAGTTGCTAGATGGGACCCATGGATGTTTTGTTATGGAAGGAGGTTTCTAGAGCGTTTCTCAATGAGCCACTGCAATTGGTAAGTAAACTCGTCTTTGGCACCTCAGGATGGTATTCAACGAGATATGGTATATTCCTGTTGTTCTACATTCTTGCAGGGAGACCAATATAGAGGCAAATGCACTAGGCACTCGCCAAAGAAGGGGTTGTCACAACTTTTGATTCTTTTTAAAGTCTAATGTAACTAGACTTAATTTGTAAATGACTGGATATGCACACCCATACATTATTTCTAACGACTACAGAAAGAAACACACACATTTCACCAAGGACTTCTCCTAAAGGGCAAGCATTTTGTGGTTCATGCAACAAGTAAACTGGAACCTCAACCACTCATTCTAAGATCTGTCAACACTTACAATGGATGGTTGACAGGAGCCGTTCCTGTACTCTTGTTCATCAATATCAAATTGAGTGGACGAATGCTTCATTTAAACTATTAATTGCTGATGATTAATACGTGAGATGACGTGCAACACACAATTTGGGAGGAAAGTGTTTCAGGAAGCTGTTGTTATATGATCCAGGGCATCAAACAACCATCGTGGAGATGAACACAAAACACCTTCCGACTACCTGGAAAAGCATTTTTTCTTGTAAATGTAGAATTTGGAGCTCAAAAAATGGTGCAAATCTCATGGATCTAAGAAACATGAAACGGATGGTTTAAAAGAAGTGTTGCAAGATAGATCATTTTAGAGCACTTCGAATATTTTTATTCTTCTTGAAGGACCTGGCGGCTTTTCTTAGGAACTTCAGTTTTTACAGTGTTTTTTTTGGGTTCCCTGTGGGGTTACCTTGTCCAGGTGTTTTTGCTTCTGGCCCTGATTTGGGGGGCCTCTCTCTTGTACCTTTGCGGTTATATTAATAAAATGTTAACAGTTTCAAAAAAAAAAAAAAAAACCTTTTTATTCTTCTCTTGCAGGTCCATGATCTTGGAGGGGTCAGATGAAAGTTTTCAAGAGTTCTTTTTTAGCTGGTTTTGTGGTGCCACCTTGTGCAACTTTGGCTGCACGACTGCCTCAACCCTATATGTATCTTGTATTATCACATAAAATGCGACGCCTGGAGCACTGTTTTCTCTGGGAAAATGACTCACTCAAGCAGCCAAAGAGTCCCACTTACTGTGTAGTCAATTGATGAGGTCTATTGCTTTATTTATTTATTTAGTTTTTTTGGTTGAACCCTCAATGGTCAACTGGTGAGGGTATGTTTTTTCTTTCTTTGCTCCCTCCCTCTTTGCATCTCCCTCTCTATTTGCTACTTCTCTCGCTCATCTCTCTATTAGGCAGGGTAAGCCAGTTTGTATACTTTTTAGGAATGTATTTGTATACATGTATAGACCAGCCAGTACTTAAAATCTCGAGTTCATCAAACTTTCAATTGCCCATGTCTGCAGGGATCCATGGGTGGGTTACTGGGCCTATTTTCACCCGAATTGGGGCGAGTTGCCTAGTATTCATGTTTCAAGTAAAAAGAGAGTAAAAAAATAGAGTTTTAACCCATATTTGAACTTTTTTGTTTCAATTATTTGTTGGATGCTATGATCAGCCTCATTTTGACTGATTGTAGCACCAATCGACCCCTATTAGCTCATATCATAATGCTATTGGTTCAATATTGGCTTTGGACGAGACTTTTTTCACAAAAACTCAACTTTTTTTTAAAGCCTTAATCTGCCATTACAAGTTCTCTCCCAATTTTAAGCTCAATGCTATGAAATTGTTTCAATTTGTTTGTCTTTGAGCATTTATTGAATCCCTAGATCAATTTGTTTGGTAAAAATGCAAAATACAAAAATCTTAACAAATTCGATTCAAAACGTAAAATCTTGAAAATTGATTTTTGGTGACTTTTTTGTCATTTTTCTGCCATTTTATTTCCACAGTTATTTGGATTTAATTTTTTTACTATGAATTATACCCCGTACAATATGGAATCAACTTCTTTTTTTTTTTTGATCAAGTGTGATGAATTCATTAAGATAATGAAATGTTACAACAATGGAAAACAAAGTACAAGAAAAGAAAAGAAAACAAAGTACAAGAAAAGAAAAGAAAATAGAAAGAAAGAAGGAACAAAGAAAATGCTAGAGCCATAGACATCAGACAAGGTCAAGATGTTTGCTGGCAGGTCCGCCTCTGTATTGAAGCTACGGTTAACATGAAGAAAGGAAGTGCTGCATCCATTAAGTAGAACGAGGATCTCGTCCACAACAGCATTAAGCCTCCATGGTGTGATCTTCGACATCAAGCACCACCTGATAACATTCGCAGAATCTCCTTTGATAATGATGTGTCGGTGCAACTGATCAATCCTAGACACTCCCATCTTTAAAGCCCAGAGCTCCTCTCCATTAATTTGACAAAGATGAATCCTACCAAAATAGGACCAAATCGTATCTACACGATGATCCCGGAGTGAGCCCCATAACCAAGAGACCTGCTTAATGCTTCCGTTCTTCTTAAATAACAGGAGTTTTCTAAAGTAGAAGAGTTTTGCCACATAGGAGCAATGAATAAAGATGTGATCAATAGACTCTTCGTCCTCCTTGTAGAGAAGGCAAACATTGGTGAGGACTATTCCCCTCCTTCGTAGTTGATCCACGGTGAGCAGTCTTTTAAATGCACAAAACCAAAAAAAAGATTGCAATTCCTGAATTTGGTCAAATAAGGTCTAACCTCAAAGTATCTGTCCCTGCTTACCGCATCATACCAAGGTCGAAGTGAAAACACTCCATTCGGCTCCAAACTCCAAATGATTTTCATTGGCTTTGTAGGGTGATAGCATAATCTATACAGAGTTGACAACAACGCAACATACTGGTCTACAACATGGTGGTTCACTCTTCTCATATTGAGGACAGCATTCCAGATATGTCTACCTCCCACGAGATAGATCATGTTAGAATCAATTCCTATTTGTGCGTAGACCTCCTATATACTTCAAGATAAACCAACCTCAAAGGACACTCACCCAGCCATTTTGCACGTCAGAATCTAGTTGAGTATCCATTGAGAGTGGATACAAAGACTAGAGCAAATTTTCGAGCTGAAAAACAAAACAAAATGGACACTTTCAATGAGCCACTTGCTAAAAAACAAACTAAGTGAATAAGTTACAATCCTTTAAATAACAATTACAACAATTTCTAGCCTTGTATAGCTACAATAAATAAAATCAAATACCAACCCCTTATGGGGCAATTACATATAGAGCAAGACTAGCTTACGAATTAAACTTTCATAGCACAAATTACATAAACTATGTCCCAACGTTTAAATACATGCAACTAATCTAAAAAAAAATCTAAAGAATAAAATCAACTAAACAGGGAATTAGAATGCCAAATTAAAATAGGGAAGTCATGTTTCGAACCCCTTGTAATGGGGCCACGCAATCGGGCTCTATAAGGACTTAATTTTATCCATTCTGATTGTACAAAAGTGGTTCAATCTCACAAAAGTGTTTAATCCAAATGGGAAGAAATTATACACCTTAAAATCACTTTTTAAGATCTCAACACACTGGCATTATCATCTAAAACAGAATGTAAAAGGTTTGAATCAAATCGGATAAAGAACAAGAGAGTTATAGCCAAATTACACATGGTGGTCCCTCGGACTACCAAAACAGTATTGTATTGAAAGATTATGAACCCCCATAGGTAAAAACATGATGAAAAAGTTTTGAAAATTTAGTGACACTTTGAGGCTAAATTATTTGATGAATTTGAAGCAAAGTAATTAATGGATACTACGCATGATATTGGATTCTCATGCATATAGGCTATAGCTCATGAAGGACCACACTATGAATGAGCACGATGAAAAAGATGATCAAATGGGAATTCTATGATCAATGAAACTTTTCTAAATTTAAAACTCCAGCAACTATAGATGCCAATAATATGATTTTATGAGAAAAGAAAATTCAATGGAGTTTACCTTAATAAATGCACATTATGGACTTAAGCAAAAGAAATGAGGACCACCATCAAGATCACCATTAATGGAACTCTAAAAACTCTCACTCTTCAATTTTCTCTCACAAAACCTTAAAAGAAGGAGAGGAGCAACAATTTTCCAAAATAGTTCAAAAGTTGAGATAGTTAGGGTTTGAGATCTTATGATGTGCTTTTATAACATGAGTGTAACCTTAGACTCAATCAACACCCTTGATGCACTAATCCAAAGGCACATGAGAGGCTAATGTACCTAGCCAGCCATCTCCATCTAACCACTAGGATGAAGGGATGAGATTTCACACCATTATCACTCACCATAACCCTAAGT
This sequence comes from Amborella trichopoda, assembly GCF_054954075.1. NCBI lineage: Eukaryota > Viridiplantae > Streptophyta > Magnoliopsida > Amborellales > Amborellaceae > Amborella > Amborella trichopoda. The sequence goes on from NC_142336.1 coordinate 11,828,182, forward strand.
TATGCCACTTTACCATTTTATCTTTGGCCCACATTTTTGTTCCAATTGTATCCAATATGGCCTTACAAAAATACCCTTAGTTTTTTTATTAATGTATTAGAGTAGATAACCACAAAGGATAAAGGGCAAAGAAGTAATAAGTAAAACTCACACATGTGGAGATATTCTACTTTATCAAAGTCAATCACTTTGTAGATCTAAAATTTCAACCAATCAATTTAAAGATAATGTCCCCTTCACACATGTGTGTGAAGATATTTTTCAACTCAAATTTGAAAATGTATTTTCTCTTTAATGTCAAATAAATAAATAAATTAAACTTCACACATGCCATGCATGACCTATGTGTGAGTTAATTAAGACATATCATAAAAAAGGGGACCTTAATTTATAACATTATATAACAAAATATACCAAGATATAACAAGATACCATAACACAACCCCTTATAAACCAAGAAACCAAATGCCAATCTAGTCACCCTCCTAGGGATCAGCGCCCAACTGGGCAGTGATCCTAGAGTGAGGCGTGAGGTGCCGCATGGCAGCCCTATGGCCACTCGGACGCCACATGGCACTACCAGATCAGGAGTACAATGGATTTTGAGTCAAACAATTTGAAAACCCTCATTTTGTTTAGCAAATAAAATTCCAAAAAATTCTTTAAAATTCACAATAAATATTTAAAGTATTTTTGAACGATTAGTAGGTTTTTCTCATCATTATAAAATCGGAAAAAAGGTATAGTGAGATCTCAGGTTAATAACTATAGGTATAGAAGTACTCCATTGGGCTAGTTCCGAATGATGTTCTGTCGAATCTCAGATCAACCCAATAGACTTATGTTCCATAGTCTAAAACAAAGATACATAATTGGCCATATAAAAAACATTGAGCCAGAACTTTTGATTATTCGGCTCTCAATGGATTACATGTGTACCCCTTTGGGACATGATCTAACTCAATTACAAGGGTCATCTCAAAGCACATGTGCACTGGCCCTTCCAAACTCGGATAATGCATTTGGAAGAGTGGCTTCCCGTAAGAAATGGAAATGTACATGCCATGCAATGGTCTCGTGTCAGGATATTGACTTATATCTCATAAGTCTTGACCATTCCATATATGGCAAATATTCAATAAGTACTCCGATTTTATTTATCTCGTTTGGATTCTCCAAGCCCTGGCCGATTGTAGTTAAACATGAGGCTAAATTATAAAATCATGACTAGGAGGTGACCCTCACACCTCCTTGAGAAATTGCTTTCTCAACACGTAAACTTTCGATGCCTCATACGTACTTGGGTTAAATAATCTGGGTTCCATTTCGCAAGACTCCAAGATTTCAATCTCTCAATCGCTCCCACTGAATGAGAGACTACTAGAATTTAGGCCTTGATAGGCCATATTTCCAACATTCTCCCACTTGGCCTTTTGAGGCTTGAATTTGTATCTCTCTCTCTCATATTATTATTCACAATAAATCAAAGCATGCATACTTATCCATGGATTTATCATTCACAAGCAATAGACAAAGTATTAACAACTATGTCAACCTCCTTAAACCCATGCCTCACAAAATCATTTGCTCCCAAGCCTTTGGTTAATGGACCTTTATGCATAGCCTCAGATGGAATGTAACCAACTTTTACTTCACCAGCTGCTATCTCTTCGCTTACTCTATGATATTGAGCTTTAATGTGCCTTGATTTGCTGTGGAACCTTGGTTCAACTGCCACTACTACTGCAGCTTGATTATCACACATGATTCTAATAGTTACATGTTTTAGAGGGTTGAAGTTAAGATGATTCAAGAACTTCTTAATCCAAATGGCTTCTAAAGTTGTGGAACTTAAAGCCATATACTCAACTTCTATGGTAGATAGGGCTCCAGTGTCTTGCTTCTTGGTGTGCCAAGAAATGATACCACCCCCATAAAGAAATAGATAACCCGAAGTGGATCTCGAGTTATCCGGGTCTCCTTGACAGTCAGAGTCTGTGTATCGCAAAACTTTAAGCTCACTCACATTGTCATATGTTAATCCATAATCAAATGTTCTTTTTAATTATCTCATGATTCTTTTCACGACTTTCCAATGTTCTAATCCAGGATCACTTTGGAATCCACCAATTAAGCTTTGAGCAAAAGCTAGATCGAGTCTAATTCCCATGGTTAAATTCATTAGTAATCCTATGACACTCTGATATGGGGTCCTTTCCATCTCATTTCCCTCAAGATCATTGTTTGGTTTCATATTGACATTTAATTTTCCTCTCCTTTCCACAAGTGTATCTATAGGCTTGGATTCACTCATATCAAATCTCTCAAGAAATTTCTTGTAATATGTAGATTGAGATAATTGAATAGTACGGGCTGCTCTATCTCTTATAATATGATTCCCTAATACATACGAAGCCTCTCCCATATCTTTCATATCAAAATTACTTGATAGCATTGTCTTTGTGTCCCTTATATGGTCTAGGGTGCTATTCGCTATTAGAATGTCATCCACATATAAAGTCATGAAAGTAATGCCAGTCTTGTTGGTCTTATGGTATCTACAATGGTCATCCTCATTTGATTTGAATCCAAATCTAATCAAGGTTTGGCGGAACTTAAGGAACGGTCTTCTTGAAGCTTGTTTGAGACCATAAAGTGATTTATTAAGTTTGTATATGAACTTTTTCTTTCCTTTCATAACAAAAGCCTCGGGTTAGTTCATGTATATATATTCTTCTAGGTCATCATTTAAAAAGGCGGTTTTCAATTCCATTTGATGCAATTCTAAGTCAAAGGAGGTTGATATGGATATGATCATCCTAATTGAAGTCATTTTGGCAACAGGTGAATATGTATTAAAATAATCTACCCTTTCCTTTTGAGTAAAACCTTTTGCTACAAGTCTTGCCTTGTATTTTTCAATATGCCATTCGGAGTTAAGTTTTTTTTTGAATATCCACTTACATCCAATGAATTTAAGGTTAGGTGGCAATCAGACTAATTCCCATATATAGTTATTTATGATTAAATTTATCTCATCTTGCATGGCTTCCTTCTATAACTTATGATCCGGATAAGACATAGCATGTAAGCAATAATAAGGTTCATCATCGGGTTCTTCACTAATCCTCTCATAGTCCTCCCCAAGGTAAGTGAAAAGGTAGGTGGTCCCATTATTCTGTCACTTCGCCTAAGTGGGATGGTTTCAATTTCTTTGTTAGGCTGAAGCTCATGGAAGTCTACGCACTTTTCGGTTGATTCTCTTTCAAGGAATTTATCTTCAAGGAAATGGGCATCAATACTCTCAATCACATAACGATTTAAGAGGTTATAAAATCTAAATCCCTTCCCATGACATGGGTATCCTATAAAAACACATTTTATGGTTTTAGGATCTAGTTTGGACCTATTTTGGGATGGTATGAGAATATGGACTGAACATCCCCAAACCTTGAGGTGCTTTATTGAGGGAGGTCGGCCCATGAAGAGTTGGTAAAGAGTTGATTGAATTGCTTTGGTGGGAGTCCGATTAAGGACATATGTGGTGGTTAGAATCGCCTCCCCCCAAAACTCTAATCCAAGATTAACAGTACTCATCATACTTCGCACCATCTCAACTGGTGTCCTATTCCTTCTCTCGGCAACCCCATTTTGTTCAGGTAAGTAAGACATGGTGGTTTGGTGGACAATCCCATATTGGAAACAAAGATCTTAGAAGGTTTGAGAGGTGTATTCCCCACCCCTATTTGATCTAAGATTTTTGATGGTTCAACCTAGTTGGTTTTTAACTTCCGCTTTATATTGTTGGAATTTGGTTATGGTCTCACTTTTGTTTCTCATGAGATAGGTGTGATCAAAACGGGAATGGTCATCAATGAGTGTTATGAAATACCTCATGTGCCCCATGGTAAGTACACTCATAGGTCCACACACATCCGAGTGGATTAATTCTAAAAGACTAGAGACCCTTTCAACCTTTTGGTGAGACTTTTTTACCATCTTTCCTTTAAGGCAAGCCTCACATCTATTATGAGAATCAATATTCATTTTATCACGCAACCATTCTTTCATCATAATATGCATTCTAGATGGATTAATGCGACCTAACCTTAAATTCCATAAAGTAAAATTTTGTAAATTATCACCAAAGTAAGCAAACTCCTTTGTCATTTTAATTTCATAAAGCCCTTGAACTAAGTGGGCTACAAAAACAATGTCTCTATTAATAGAGCCATCATGCACATAGACCTTTTCCTCCTTGAACAAGAGCACAAACCTGGCTTTACTCAACCTGAAAACCGAGATGAGATTCTTTGTCATGCATAGAGGGTGTCCTTAAGTACGAGAGTCTCACCATTAGTGAGCTCCAACACACAGTCCCCTTTTCCTAAGACATTTTCTATTTGATTTCCACCTATATAAAGATTATGAATACCCGGTTTGACATCATAAAACCTTCTAAAGCCCTTCTTAGAATTTATCATATGGATAGTAGCCCCTGAGTTAAGAACCCACACATCTGCCTCCTCATTGGCAATCAAAGTCTTATGGACTACGCAAGCTCTCTCTTTCCTTAATCCTCCATCAGTATTACCTTGAGGCTTACCAGTATTGGGCTTAGGAGCAAAATGAGGGTTTTGTGGAGGAGGAGGATACCTACAAAACTTTTGGGTATGCCCGTATTTCTTGCATCTAAAACATTGCATCTTCGAATAATCTTGGCTTGAGGGCCAAACCGACCTCCTAGCTACCATCATGGATGTGGGTGGTGGTTTAGGCCTAAAAGGCATGGGGCTAGCATGGTTTGGTGGGTAGGCATGGGTTTTAAGAGGGTAAGGGCTAAGTGGAGTAGGATTTTCCCTTTTGCTTCCCCTTCTCTTTCCATTTGCCTTTTCCCTTTCTTTTATTGTTGTTAGCATTATCATTCCCACTCACTCCCACATTGCATGTATTCACCATAGAAGAGTTAGGAAGTAAAGAAGAGATATGAGTAATGAGTAAGGGAGTATAAGAAGATGAGGGTTGGTGAGATTTTACCATATGGACCATGGAAGATAGTTCATCCATGACCATCCTTTATTGCTCTTCCCCTTTCATGAAAAATGTAATCTCCTCCACTGTTGTAGACGCATCTTTGGCCATCAAATTGGCCACAAAGGTCTCCCATGAGGGTGAGATCGAACGCACAAACATCGTCATTTGTGTCACCTCATCATATGAGTGACCGTCTCTCTCACTCTCTTTTATACAACTCTTGAACTTTCTTAGATGATCACCCACGTTGGTGTGATAATCCATTTTGCAACGCATGAGATTCCTCATTCTAATGATCCTTTGAGCTTCATTCGGTGTGTCGTATTTCTTTTTCATGCTCTCCATAATATCTTTAACACATACGAAATTCTTATACTCCATAACAAAAGAATCACTAATGGTTGCAAAAATAATATTCATGGCACTTTGGTTTTTGTTATGCCATGTCTCATATGCATCCTTAAGAACTTGATGAGTATTGATTGTGGGCGGATTAGGTGGTCTAGAAGTCAATAATGGTAATAGACCATCTTTATGAAACACATAACCAATTTTCCTTCTCCATTCGGAGAAGTTGATTCCATTGAACCTCTCCTCCTTAAGCAATTCGGTGAGTATCGAACAGGCTGCCATGGGTTCCTATTTGGCACTCTGTAGAGGTTGTAAATGAGCCTAGCTCTGAAACCAATTGATAGTGCATACAAAGACTAGAGCAAATTTTCAAGCTGAAAAACAAGGCAAAATAGACACCTTCAACAAGTCACTTGCTAAAAACCCAGCTAAGTGAATAAGTTACAATTCTTTAAATAACAATTACAACTATTTCTAGCATTGTATAACCACTGTAAATAAACTCAAATACCAATCCCTTATGAGACAATTACATAAAAAGCAATAATAACTTATGAATTATACTTTCATAACACAAATTATATAAACTATGTCCCAAAGCTTAAATACATCATGCAACTAATCTAAAAAAAATTTTAAGGGATAAAATCAACTAAACAGGGAATTAGAATGCCAAATTAAAATATGTAAGCCATGTTTCGAACTCCTTTGTGCCAGGACCATGCAATCGGGCCCTATAGGACTTAATTTTCTCCGTTCGGATTGTACAAAAGTGATTCAAGAGCGTCTAATCCAAATGAGAAGCAATTACACACCTTAAAATCACTTCTTAAGATTTCAACACACTGATATTATCATCTAAAACAAAATGCAAGAGGTTTGAATCGAATCAGATAAAGAACAAGAGAGTTGTAGCCAAATTACACACAATATTGTATTGAAAGATTATGAACCCTCATAGGTAAAAACGTGATGAATTTTTTTTGAAAATTGAGTGACACTCTGAGACAAGATTATTTGATAGATTTGAAGGAAAGTAATCAATGGATACTATGCATGATATTAGATTCTCATGCATATAAGCGATAACTCATGAATGACCACACTATGAATAAGCATGATTAAAAAGATGATCAAATAGAGATTCTAAGATCAATGAAACTTTTCTTAATTCAAAACTCCAGCAACTATAGATGCCAAGAATATAACCTTATGAGAAAAGAAAATTCAATGGAGTTTACCTTGATAAATGCACAATATAGACTTAAGAATAAGAAAAAAGGGCCACCATCAAGATCACTATTAATGGAACTCTAAAAGGTCACTATCTTCAATTTTCTCATATAAAACCTTAGAAAAAGGAGGGGAGCAACAATTTTCCAAAATGGTTCAAGAGTTGAGATAGTTAGCATTTGAGATCTCATGATGTGTTTTTATAACATGGGTGTAACTTTGGACTCAATCAATACCCTTGATGCACTAATCCAAAGGCACATGAGAAGCCAATGTACCTAGCTACCCATCCCCATCCAACCACTTGGATGAAGGGATGGGATTTCACACCATTATCACTCACCCTAACCCTAAGTTATGCCGCTTTACCATTTTGTCCGTAGCCCATGTTTTTGTTTCAATTGTATCCAATATGGCCTTACAATAATGCCCTTGATTTTTTTAATAATGTATTAGAGTAGATAACCACAAAGGGTAATGGGCAAAAAAGTAATTGGCAAAACTCACACATGTGGAGATATTCTACTTTATCAAAATCAATCACTTTGTAGATCTAAAATTTCAAATCAATCAATTTAAAGATAATGTCCCCTTCACACATGTGTGTGAAGATATTTTTCAACTCAAATTTGAAAATATATTTTTTCTTTAATATCAAATAAATAAATAAATTAAACTTCACACATGCCATGCATGACCCATGTGTGAGTTAATTAAGACATATGATAAAAAGGGCCTTAATTTATAACATTATATAACAAAATATAACAAGATATAACAAGATACCATAACACAAACCCTTATAAAACAAGCAACTAAATGCCAATCTAGTCCCCCACCTATGGATCAGTGCCTAGCTGGGCGGTGATCCTAGAGTGAGGCATGAGATGCCACGTGGTAGCCCTTTGGCCACTCAAATGCCACATGGCACTACCAGGTCAGGAGTAAAGTGGAATTTGAGTTAAACAATTTAAAAACCCTCATTTGTTTTAGCAAATAAAATTCCAAAAAATTCTCTAAAATTTACAATAAATATTTAAAGTATTTTTGAACAATTATTACATTTTTTTCATCATTATAAAATCAAACAAAAGGTATAGTGAGATCTCAGTCTAATAACTATAGGTATCAGAGTACTCCATTGGGCTAGTTCCGAATGATGTTCCGTCGATTCTCAGATTGACCCAATACACCTATGTTCCACAGTCTAAAGCAGGGACACATAATTGGCCATATCAAAGTTGTTGAACTAGAACTTTCTATCATTCGGCTATCAATGGATTATAGGTGTACCCCTGTGGGACGTGATCTAACTCAATTACAGGGGTCCTCTCAAAGCACATGTGCACTGGCTCTTCCAAACTCGGATAATGCATTTGGAAGAGTGGTTTCCTGTACGAAATGAAAATGCATATGCCATGCAATGGTCTCGTGTCAGGATACAGACTTATGTCCCATAAGTCTTGACTGATTGTAGCTAAACATGAGGCTAACTTATAAAATCATGACTAAGAGGTGATCTTCACACCTCCTTGAGAAATTGCTTTCTCAACATGTGAACTCTCGATGCCTCATGCATATTCAGGGTAAAAGAATTTGGGCTCAATTTCGCAAGACACCAAGATTTAAATCTCTCAATCACTCCCACTGAATGAGAGACTATTGGAATTTAGGCTTTGATAGACCATATTTCTAATATCCATCACCCAGAGGCATCCTCGTAAATACAGGAAAAGAGGCCTAAGCCCTTGAATTCCTTGCCAGATGACTAACATATTTGTAGATCTCGGACATCTCCTCGCAATAAGACCATCAGGGTCAAAGCCATACTTGCCCAAAATAACCCGTGCCTAGGGTTGGTTCCTATGAATGGATAGCCTCCACCACCACATTGTGAGCAGTGATTCAATCACTGCCCTAAGTCTGTGGATACTCAACCCCCCTTGACTCTTGGAAGGAAGACTGACTCCCATTTAACCCAATGGAATTTCTTCTTATGAAGAGTTCTACTCTGTAGGAAATTTCTCTTTAGGACTTCAATCTTGGCACTGACTGTAGCTGGTGCCTGAAATAACGAGAGATTATGAATAGGCAGGTTAAATAGAGTGGCATTAATGAGGATAGTTCTGCCCCCAAAAGACAAAAACCTGGCCTTCCAACCATCCAATTTCACCTAAGCTCTTTGAATGAGAGGATCCTAAAGTGACCTAAGAGAGCTACTATTTACAAGAGGTAGTCCCAAGTACTTAGTGGGGAAAACTTCAACCTCACAATCCAACCAACATGCCCAGTTGGAAACCTCCAAGGGCGAACATTTAATCCCAATGATTTATTTATTTATCTATGTTTAATCGAGCCCTAGACACATGCTCATAGAGCTTCAGAAACAACCAAGTGTTTTGCACATTCTCCTCTGTCCCTCCCATTAGTATCAACATATCATCTGCATACAGTAGATGACTGAGCATAATCCCATTGGGCCAAGCTTGAAAGCCCTTAATCAACCCAAAATCAATTAGCCCTTGTAACATCTTACTGAAAGCCTCAACTACCAATTTGAACAAAAAGGGTAAAAGGGATCCCCTTGTCGTAAACTTGTAGTAGCTTTGAAATAGCCATCAGCTTTCTCATTGATCAAGATAGAGAAGTGTGTTGTCGATAGACAGCCAAATATCCACTTTTGCCATCTGTCTCCAAACTCCATTAATTCCATAATCTTATCAAGGTAATCCCATTCCACCCGGTCATAGGCTTTCGTGAAATCGAGCTTAAGCATATTACCTTGGTGCCCAAAGATGAAGTGGTGCGAATGGTTTCCTGAGTCAGCAGAATACCATCCATGATGTGACAATATTTAATAAAGGCCATCGGAAGACCATCAACCACCTCATTGATAACCAAATGCAAGCGGTTAGCAAGCATCTTAGTAAGAATTTTATAAAGACCCGATAGCAAACTAATGGGCTCATTATCTTGAAGGGCCATAATGGTACTCTTCTTAGGAATGAGAGAGATAAAGGTGGAGTTGATTGCATTACTTACAATCCCATCAAGGTAAAAATGGTTAACCCAATTCATAATGTTATGCTTAACCGTATCCTAGAATTCTTGGAAAAATGCCAGATGAAAACCATTAGAGCCAAGCGCCTTATCCCTTGGCAAATCAAAAACTGTTTTCCTTTCTTCATCAATAGTAAATCCACTTTCAAGGCCCTGAGCCGACCCTTGAGCAAGAGTCTTTAATGGCACATTTCGAAAGTTGAAAGGTAATATCTGCTCAGAGGAAAAGGCCTCTCTAAAATGGTTCACTATTGCGTCATTAACAGCAATAGGGCTTTCCATAACAAATTTTTTTTATTTCATTAATCTTTATATATTTCTAGTAATTTCTCTTTTTTCTGTTTACTTTTTTCTCTTTCTTTTAATTATTGGCTGGTGGGCCCTAGAGACCCAGCGGACACTTGTTCAGGTCTAACGGTGGAACGGCCCGGGTCAAGCCATGGCCGGTGTAAGTACGTAATTTTGTTGTCTAACAATTATCCAAGCAAAATCATATTTGTTTAAGCACTTGTTAAGCATTATTCAATCAATATTTTAGATTTGACATGCACATAATGGGAAAATATGTTGTTCTTCTCATCCCTCCCTCAAACTTTGTTTTGTCACTCTTTGTTAAACTAAGATGATCCCTAAAACTTTGAAACTACGTTCACCACTCCCCTAAATTTTTCACCAACCTAATCTTACTATCTATATGTTAAATGTAATTTATCATTCTTGTTGGTCACAATTGCATTACCTCGTAGACTTTTAAAAGGTTCTAGATTCTAATAGTAAAAGGACGACAAAATTACCAACTAAAAGGAGCCCAACATGTAGCAAAGATCATCAAAAATAAAAGATGAGAAAACTCACGTTAAGCAAAATATTCAATAAAGTAATCAATATAATGGCTTAGATTCTTTTTATATAATTATTTATGGTTTTTTATCACAGTTCTTTTGAAATAATTTTATCATTGTTTGTTTTTTTTTGGGGCTAGTTTAGCAGTAGGAATTGAACTTGAGATGTAGTATTCAACTTAAGTCCAGAGAGAGAGTGTTGGGTTTGTGGATTAGGAGAGATAGATAGCGGGTTTTATATTTTAGAGAGAGATTGGGTTTTATGTGCATGAATATAGAAGAGAGAGAGAGAGGGAGGAACATCATAATCCATTTATTTAGAAGATACGAAAAAATAAAGATATGATCTTTATTATATATTTTATAAAATAATGTAATAGACTACAAATTGGCAAGAGCTTTGATGGTTAGTATCATAGTTTTAAAATGCGGCTACATGATGCGTTATACAACCTAGAGCGTGTCGCTCAAGGCCACATATGTAAAAAATGTGATATACTCATTGGTTAGGTATCTCGATCTCCCCTCTTCGGATCTAGGTGATCGGGTGACAAGTGTCTCGGGTTTGGAAGACTTGGGACCTGAGACCACTCTCTCGGGAACCTCGTTCAAGAACAAAGGCAGGTGTCCAACTAGTGAGAGATGAATTTTGGATGTGAGGTGGGGACCAACCTCACTTGAGTCCGTGATTTACTCGGACTGACTCGCACGGGCGCCTTCTTAGATAATGATGGAAAGCCCCACAACTGCTTCAGCTAGTTCGGAATCGCCTCCCTTGACCTGCAATCTTCTTGTTTTCTGTACAATACTACTATAGTTAATTTGCAAGACAAGTGGGCCGAAGGACCCACGCTTGTCTTAGGGCAATGCACATTCGTAAGAAGTTAGGGTGATGAAGTGGAAGGTTTGAACAAAGGTCGATAGGAGAAGAGAACTTGATGAAGGGACGAGACTAGCATGATAGCCGTACAGTGACCGAGTCAGAGTGGTAGCAAGACGGGTATGGTACTCAGGACCAACACGACGACAATACTACTCAAAAGAAGGCCGATAAGACTGTCCTAATCTGGTGTGGCAGCAAGATGGGCATGGTACTCAAGATCAGCACGACCGTAATACTGCTTGACAGTCTGACCTCTATGATAGTGCTAGATTGGGACAGTGCTAGATTGAGTCTACGCTTAGTCAAGTGAGAAGAGAATGAAGAGAAGGCACAAGACGATGAAGAGATGGGGACCCGACGGCGCTAGACATCGCCACCCGCAGCGGTGGAGTAACAATGTCAAGGCCCTTGAACGAAGCTGGACATTGTTGCTCATGGTCAAAGGGTGAGCATTGAACTAGAGACGACGCTAGGCATCGACGTTAGCAATACGAGAAGGTATCACGGCCGGTGATAGCCTCTTGTGAAGGGCGCGACAATAGCCATTTGTGAAGCGCGTGACGATAGTTCCTTCTAAGGCACACGGCGATGGGCGTGGGACGCAAGAGAAACCTGTAGACAGGGATGGGCACTGAGAGCACGAAAGAGGCTTGCGGATGACGATAGGCATTGAGCGCGCAGATAGCGATAGGCACCGAGCACGCAAAGGAAGCTTGTAGACGACGATAGGCGCCGAGCACACGAAAGGAGCTTGCAGATGGTGATAGGTGTTGCCGCCCCCCTTCGCGGGCGGCGATAGGCATCGCCGTCTGCGATTGACACGCAACAAGGGAAGACCACTGTGGGTGGCAATAAACATCTCCATCTGTGCTTCTCGCGGAGAGGCAGAGACGAATGAAGAGGAAGAGGAAACAACTCGCACATGGCGCTGCCATCGCCATGCATGACTTGTGAAGCCACAGGAGGGGGAAAGAAAGAAAGAGGCATGCACGACACTGCCACTGCCGTGCATGGCCTCTGAGAGAAGCTCAAACGAAGAAGCAGAAGAAGAAAGAGAAGAAGAGAAGAAAAGAAGAGAGAGAAATATTTACCTTGAGTCTAGGCGTATCGATCCAAAAGTTTCTCTCTCCTTCCTCTCTCTCTCCAAACGTGACCCAACAATAAGAAGGAATGAGAATTTTATTAAGCAAAAATTCTCTTTGGCGAAGGGTGTGCGTACAATGGTAGTACGTTGTTTATATAGAGTTGTCCCCAAACATGGGTGGATTGAACGAAATGAAACCTAATTGCTGAAAATTAAGATTTAACTGAATTAAAAGAAATTGTAAAAATATGTGTAAAATGACTGATTTGCCCCTTCCTAATAATTTTTAAAATTCCAAAACAGTCCCTGTGCTGCCCTAGTTTGTGCATGATCTAACCTGGATGATCTGGAGTTGTTTTGATGCCCGTTTGATCGAAAGATGATTGTTTTCTTGTAGGGCTCGGCATGACGATCGATTTGATGCCAACTTTGAGCCATGGATCGTGTTTCTAAGCCACAATCATGTGACTTGAAATTTGGATTAATCTTGAAAGTTTGGATCGATAGTGTACTCGTTCCTTGATGTTTTTATGTGATATCCTTGCTGGATCACATTGAGCATGCAGTCATGATCACGTGGCAACAACCACAGATCAATTTCATGTCCGGATGATGATTTTGCAAGTTAGGAGTTTTGGCCCGAATCTGGGATTTCGGCATCTAAATTTACAATCACTTCATCGGCTTTGTGTGTGGAATCCGACCATTCATCATGTACGGGGTTCGGATCAGTGATAACCATGGTTGCTACGCACATGGTGCAATTGGTTTCTCGTCAATCGAGTTCGCGAGCACCGTGATTTGGTCGCTCGAGCGAGGCATGACGCTGCTGATTTTTTTGCAACTTTCTTCACGGATCAACAACTTCTCTCTAGCTTTTTTTTACGCCCGACCATCGTTAAGGGGCGTGCCACATATCGAAACGCTCGTCTTGATGTGACAAATATGCTCACAAAATTCGAGCACGACCCCAATTGAGATGGTGAGATATGAGCATCAAAATTCACTGTTTGTGACTGCCCTTGTAATGGAGTTTAGTTGCAGGGTGGCTACACGGGAGTAGTATGCAGCCTACCCCTTTTTTGGTATTTTACTTATAACTTTGTCCTGGAGTGTCCGTTTAAGCTGAAATTTGACTTTTGAGTGTTTTCAACCGTGACGGATCTAATGGCAGTGGTATCAAAGTAATTTGATGTACCAAAAATATAGTTCTAATTATAGGGTCCGTTTTAGGGTGTTGGAGGTTGATTATGCCAAAACTGTTCCTCAGTCTGTACTGCCTTAGACATGTTGGAATGAGACGAAACTTGGCAAGAGACTTTAAAGAATCTTTATGAAGGTTTTAACTAGTTTTGGGGCCATTATGAGACTGACTTCTTCCTTTTATTCTGCATCGGGGACCCATGATGATGAAAAATGTCTTCCAACAGCATGCCCCACCGAATGTTGTGCTTTAAGAGAAGCGAGAAGGACAATCATTCAAAATTTTTTTTTTGGCTTTATTTCTTTTTTCTTTCTAGCGATAGGACTACGTGAACGTCGAGGAGATTCACGCAATGCTGTAACTAGGATGCTCAGTCGTTTGGATGCAATGTACAGGTCTATCTGTGGAGACTTTATGGGGAGAAGAGACTTTTGAGGGATCTGTCGAAGTCCTCACCCTCAAGGGATTATTTGTGATTCTGGCAGCTGAAGATTTTGTGTGGACCTTGTCAGTCAGAATTGGGCCTATCTGGCGGCCAAGTGCTATGAACCTTTGGTCGATATTATTTACTACTACACCTGGTTTGCTTGTGATGATCAGGGTACCTCTGTGGGTCCCATCCAGTGGGGTCTAGTCAGGGGACTATTTGTTTCCCTATCCTGAAGGTCTGGGCCTGTCGACTAGGGGGAATTTTGGCGAGGTGGCCTCATGGGCCCCATCCTGCGGGGTTCAGTAGGGGGCTTTTTGTTGGCCTATCCCAAAGGTCTGGCCTGTCAGCTAAGGAAGGTTTTTGACGAGGTGATCTCATGGCAAGGCATCACGCTAAAGTCTTTGGCAGGTTGTGTCCTGGGTTTGTCAGTTCGTAGGGGTCTTCAACATTTTGAAGGGATTTTTCGGTCATCGTCCTCACCATCAAGGACTCTTCTTGTTTTTAGAGGTGAAGTGCGGGAGATCTTATGAGGCTCTTACTCTCGGGTGAGCCATTTTGTGTTGTGATTGGATGCTTGCAGTTGAGGATTTTGTGTAGACCTCATTAGCAAGAATTATGCCTTGTTTGGGAATTGGGTGTGGCTAAGACTGTGGTGCTGTGTCAACCTGCTTTTTGTTGGTCCAAGCCCCCTTTGCGAGTTTTCACTTCGACTGGGGAAGAGTCGCCGTTAATATAGTTTTCACTAACCTCCTTTATTTTTGGGCTCTTTTACCCATGGCCTTGCGACCATGTCTACCCTTTTCATCCTTTTTTGCTCACGATGCCCTTTTGGGGTTTTCATTATGCTCGAGTTTTTATTTTTACGAAACTCTTTTACTCATGGTTTCATGACTATGCCCGTCTGTCATTTGTACTCATGGCGTTCCCTTGTCCAGGTATACACCATGCCCGTTTTTTTTTTTTTTGTGAAAGCATGTCTAGGGTCATGCCTTCGAGACCTATGCGGAGCCTTTTAACGTCATGCAGCCAGGATGTGCACTATAGTTTAGGGTCGGTGATGAATGGCAGTCTGTGGAAGCCATAGAGTGAGTATGGTGATTGTTTTGACTCACTTTGGAGAAATGGAACGAGGCTACCTATGAAAGATAGATGATGTATAAATGGTGAGTGAAAAGTGGTGACCCACTAGCTGATGGCGAGTATGGATGGTGGAATGGTTCGCTGTTTTGTGAGCATAGGTGAAACTCACTGATGAATGATGGATGATGGTAATGAGGTGAATGGATTCACTGGGGAAGCAATGAAGGTGGTGCGCGCACACGAATGAGTCAGTTAGGGAAGGCGTGCTTGAAGATGCACGTAAAGGGCGTGTGGGTGCATGTGGGGACGTTGTTAAGGTCATGCCTACTGGACTTGGGCAAAGCAGTTTAACGTCATGCGGTCAGAACGTGCACTATGGTTTAAGGTCATATAGCTTGGACCATGGTTATGCAGTTTAAAGTCATGCAACTAGGACCATGCAATTTAAGGTTGTACAACTAGACCTCTGCTACAGTTTAAGGTCATATAGTTTGGACCATATAATTTATGGTCATGCACCTAGACCATGGCTGTGAAGTTTAAGGTCGTATAACACAGACCATTGTGTGGGTCACCATGTAAGTGAAGCTGCATGGGGATAGGTCTGTGGACAACAATCTGACTCTCAGGGGATAAAAATGGTTAAAACCGGTAAGAGGTTTATATGGAGAAGCAGACTTCACTGGGGATTAAGAGGGCAAGTGTGACTCCTCAGGGATAATGAGTAATGGTATGCATGTAACTCTACTGAGAATGACAGGTGAGAGCACAGATGCAACCCCATTAGGGGTTGAAAGAATAAGAATGACCATAACTCCATGGGGATAATGGATCACAATAGGATGTGACTCCTATTGGGGATGTTGGTGCGAAACAGACCTGCTGGGGATTAAAGGGGTAAGCACGATCCCCTTTTTCTTATGGATACACCTATCTCCACTAGGGGATGTTGATGAAGTACACTTGGTGAAGAGGTGGTCCATTTCACAGTTAAAGTCGTGTATGGAATATTTGTTGTGCCGTGCATTACAGTTTTAAAGTCTTGTAGCTCGGACTGTGGCTATGCATTTTAAAGTCATGCAACTAGGACCATACAGTTTAAGGTTGTGCAACTAGACCTTCGCTATAGTTTAAGGTCACGTAATTTGGACCATGGTGCTAATCCTTTTAACGTCATGTGACCAGGAGGTGCGCTATGGTTGAAGGTCAAACAGTTGGACCATGGTTATGCAGTTTAGAGTCATGCAACGAGAACCATGCGGTTTAAGGTCATGCAGGTAGACCTTCGCTACTGTTTAGGGCCATATAGTTTGGACCATGCAGTTTAGGGTCATGTAGCATGGACCATAGATGTATAGTTTAAGGTTATGCAACACAGACCGTGGCTGTGAAGTTTAAGGTCATGCAGCACAGACCATTGTGTGGTAAGGGAATATAGTTCCTTGGGGTGAAGAGCCATCACTGGAGACTCGACTCCCTAAAGAGTGAGACCGTGGTGCAGGGAAAGAACTTCCTGAGGAGACAGAACTACGGTCCAGATGGGAGTGTCATAGCATGCGCACAACACTAGGTCTTGAATGGCGCATGCAGTGTTAGGCCCTCGTGAATAATGCGCACGGCGTAAGCCTTTTGTGAGGCGCACGATGATGAGTTGTGTGTGGATTGAGTTGCGCGTGGCTATGATCACGCTCGACATTGATTTGCGTGTGGTGATGACCACTGATGGCGATGCCTTGTGGAGGCCAAGAGTGATGACTTGGAAGCATTAAGGGAGGATGACACAAACAATGTGGCCTTTCTGGACTTTCTCCGTGATTATAGCTTCGAACTTAGAGCATTCTTTTAGCTCGTGGCCCCTACTTGGTGATGTAGGCACCAGAGGTTTTTCGTACCCTGAGCAAGACGCTTAGGCTGCCTGAGGGGCTTGGGAGTGACGAGACCCTGTTGGAGCCTTGTGCTTCCTTGGGCTTGTGTTGGGAGTTCTTGCACTGGTGGAAGAGGGACTTGGGGGTGTCCTTTTGGGTGACCATAAACTTCCTGGTATTGCTGCGCCTTCTCTGCCAAGAGCTCATGAAAGCCAGTGCATTCGCTCAGGTCATGGCCTCGTATTAGGTGATAAAAGCACCATAGGTTCTCAGTACCAGGAGGCAGGCACGTGGCCTACCTTGTTAGCTTTGGCGTGATGAGTCATTCTTTGAGCATTATGGAGAATAGTGCACGGAGGATAGCGGGTGCTTCATCATCCTCTTGGATTGTCACTATGTGGACAGCCTCCGTTTCCCCGAATGCTTTCTTTAACTCTTCGAGCTTTATCTAACCCTTGTTAACGAGGGCTTTGATAATGTCTTTGAGCATATAGCAGTCTTGAGTGGGTTGTCTACTCCTCGGTGATAGGCGCAGTACCTCTCGTCTATCTCCTGCCCAGCCAACTCTGAGGTCTTGACCTCTGGCAACTGGATCATGTTCTACTCTAGCAGTAACCGGAGCAGCGCAGGAACCCACTCCTTCTCGAAGGGGTACACCTTGTTCTGGTGCTAGATCCAGAAGTCATTTCGATTTATATTATTAGGGGGCGGGACCCTGTTGTAAGACTGCTGCTTGGCCCCGGCATGAGGCGGCTGTGCCTTGGATAGGTCCAAGGTTTGAGGGACGGTATTCTTAGTGTCAGTCACAGTGACAACCGCACTAATCACCTCTTTTTACTGGTTGCCCCAACTGTCGAAGCGAAAATTCGAGTCAGAGGGTTGCTGATGAGATCAACCATGGTGCTTGGACAGACCTTCTTTATGAATTGCTTTAAAGATGAGCTCTGACATTGGGGGTGTATTGGAGGCCTCAACATGCAGGGCGATCTTGAGCAACATATTTCATATGCAGGTCTGAACTACTTCTTTTTCAGTCATGGGAGTGGCATGAAAGGTTGCCAACTCTCTCCATCGGGCGATGAACTTGTCAATTGGCTCACCAGGGTCTTGAGTCAAAGTGAGGAGCTCGATGGTTTCCACGTTTCTTTGGACTTCGTAGAAGCATTGGTAAAACAACTGCTCCATTTCTTGCCACGTGTATACCGAGTTTAGAGGCAGCTGAGTATACCACTGGAAGGCTGGCCCTTCAAGAGTCTCAACGAACTGACGGAGGAGGAGTCGCCCGTCACTCGCCGTCTCTTGACAAGCTGCCTGGAAGTGAGCAGTATGCTGGTGAGGAGATGTAGTACCGTTGAATAGGGGGATCTTCCCTTTTTGATAGTTTGGGGGAAATGACACGTGGTCGATATATGAGGGGTACGAATTTTGGCAGAGCGGCGCCTCTTGCATGCTCGGGACCTTGTTCTTGAGACTGTGGGTCACTATAACATCTATATCAGCTTGCGAAACCATGTGGGAAGCAGAGCTGTCTTGGGAGACCAGTGGGGGAGTTTGCCTGGGAACTGTGTCTTCACCAGATGGGGGATCGGTCTAATGGTGAGAAGAAGGGGACTTGGAGGCTTCTAGGTGATCCATCTTTTCGAGGATGAATTGCATCATTACCTCGAACCTATTCATCCACTATTCTTGGGCGTCGTCTGACTCATTAATCACCATGACACTGACTGTTTCTTCTGGAAGGTCAGCCCCAGGTGGATTAGTGGACTGCAGGGGTTGGCAATTCGTACTAGGCAAGTCGGTCTGCAAGGGATCAGCATGCCCTGATTGGACTCGAGCCTTGTATGCCGATCACTTGAGGACCGGTTCTTGACGGTCTTGAGACTGTGGCTTCTTGGTGGTAATCACCGAGCAATATTCCTGCACTTGCTCAGGTTTTAGAGTTCGAAGAGAGAAGAAGGGATTGTGTGGCAGGAGGTGACCAAGGGTGGTAACCTCAACTGCCTTAGGGGCCTTTTTAGTCAGGATCTGCATGCCACTCTTTTGCTTAATCCCGAGGCTGCTGTGGACTTCACTCCAGAACCGAGCCTGAAAGTTGGACTGCTCCGCCTTTCTTGAGCATGCTGGAGCTATGTCCATTAGCTAGAGCAGAGAGTGGGGTCTAAGGAAAGAGGGCAACCTGGGTTGCTGCCTTGGAGGCTGCAAGCTTGTGTTCGACATCAGGCTGTTGCCCCGAATTCGTTGTGAAGCCTGCGTGCATGCTTGACTTGAGGCGGCTGACTCAAGATGGTCCTCTTAGGGAAAACCTTTGAGTACCAGGTCTCGAGGTGTTTGCCTGGTGAAGGAAGAGTGACAGAAGAAGGGACTGGTTCATGACTCCGCCTGAGTCGGGATCGGGGAGGAACCTGCAATGCTTGTGCGTGTGCACCTTTAGGGTTAGCCGTCCAGGTGACTTGGGGGTCTGCTCGAGTTCGGTCAGCTGGTTCGACCTTAGGGGGTCGAGACCCACAAGCTTGTGTTTGTGAGGGACCATGCGAGAACCTATCTCTCATAGGGCGAAGTTGTGTGTGCTGAGAGGGAGGACAGAGCGGTCGGCCCTCGTGTGCTCGAGATGGCGCAGAATTGGCCCTTCCTTGAGCTGTGGGATGTAGGTGCATGGCTCGTGTAAGGTTCAGTCAAAGAAGGCCTAGCCTTGAACGCGAGCTCAAGGCAGCATGAAAGTTGCCCGAGGTGTGGCTCGAGTGGATGGACCACGAGTCTTTAGGTGTGTGTGAGGGTTGGAGACCACAGGATCTCCGCCTCTGTGTGCCGACCTCAAGGCGTAGAGGATCGAGGTGGTGAAGGAGTATGGCAGGTTGCCTTATGGCGACCCTCAGGAGAGATGGCAACTTGCTTGCCTTTCAAAAAATTAGATAGGGCAGCCTTCCGGCGTACCTCAGCAATATGACAGGCAAGGCACTTGCAAGTAGTAGGGTGCGTGCTGTGTGCGGTAGCAGATGTCCTACCAATGCAAGGGGCATTGGTGGAGGGTCCACCAGGGCAAGGTAGCGGGGAGTCAGGGACCTTTAAGTCCCTTCTCGCATCATTCCAGGAACGAATCTGAGAGCCGGACTGTGAGTCCTGACTCAAAAGGAGTGTAGGGAAGGAAGCTAGAGCAGTTCGCTAGTCACGAGTGTGGGGATGAGAAAATCCCCAACTCGGATGAATCCCCAACTCGGGTGAACGAGTTGAATAACCCAGGTGCCATAAAAAGTAGTGCAGAAAGTAAAAGGTGATACTGATCAAACAAGAGCGAACCGACGAAGGGGTAATTAGTCACCAGTGGAGTCACCAAGATAGTTAGTGCCTCGATCTCACCTCCCTAGATCTAAGTGATCGGGTGACATGTGTCTCGGGTTTGGAAGACCCAAGACCTGAGACCGCTCTCTCAGAAACCTCATTCAAGAACAAGAGAAGGTGTCCAACTAGTGAGAGAGGAATTTTGGATGTGAGATGGGGACCAACCTCACCTAGGTTTGTGACTTACTTGTGCTGACTCGCGCTGGTGCTCTCTTAGATCATGACGGAAAGCCCGCCAACTGCTTCAGCTGGTTTGGAATTTCCTTCCTTAACCTGCAATCTTCTTGTTTTCTACACAATACTACCATGGTTAATTTACAAGACAAGTGGGCCGAAGGACCCACCCTTGTCTTAGGTGCACATTCGTGAGAAGTTAGGGTGATGAAGCGGAAGGTTCGCATAAAGGTCGAAAGGAGAAGAGAACTTGATGAAGGGACGATACTAGCATGATAGCCGGACAGTGACCGACTCGGAGTGGCAGTAAGACGGGCATGGTACTCAGGACCATCACGATGATAATACTACTCAAAACCAAGGCCGATATGATTGTCCTAATCTGGTATGGCAGAAAGAAGGACTTGGTACTAAAGACCAGCACGACAGCAATACTGCTCGACAGCTTGACCTCTATGACAGTGCTAGACTGAGTCGACCCTCAGTCAAGTGAGAAGAGACTGAAGAGAAGGCACAAGATGACAAAGAGATGGGGTCCCGATAGTGCTAGACATCGCCACCCACAACTGTGGAGTAACAATGTCGTGGCCCTTAGAGGGTGCTGGACACTGTTGCTCATGGTCAGAGGGTGAACATTGAACTAGATATGGCGTTAGGCATCACCGTTAGCAATACGAGAAGGCAGCACGCCCCTTCGCGGGCGGTGATAGCCTTTTGTGAAGCTCATGACGATAGTTCCTTCTGAGGCACATGGCGATGGGCGTGGGACGGAAGAGAAACCTGCGGACGGCGATGCGCACCGAGCGCACGAAAGAGGCTTTGCGGATGGCGATAAGCACCGATTGCGCAAAGGAAACTCGCGGATGGCGATAGGCACTAAGCGCGTGAAGGAATCTCGCGAATGACGATAGGCGCCGAGCGCATGAAAGGAGCTTGCAGACGATGATAGGTATTGCGGCGACCCTTCGCGGGCGGCGATAGGCATCGCAGTCTGCGATAGGCATTACCGTCTGCGATAGGCACGCAATAAGGGAAGACCCCTGCGGATGGCAATAGACATCATCGTCTGTGCTTCTTGCAGAGAGGCTTAGACGAATGAAGAGGAAGAGGAAACAACTCGCACATGGTGTTGCCATCGCCATGCACAACTTGTGAAGCCACAGGAGGGGGAAGAAAGAAAGAGGCATCACGACATTGCCAATGCCGTGCATGGCCTCTGAGAGAAGCTCAAACGAAGAAGAAGAAGAAGAAAGAGAAGAAGAGAAGAAAAGAAGAGAGAGAAATATTTACCTTGAGTCTAGAGATACCGATCCAGAAGTTTCTCTCTCCTTCCTCTCTCTCTCCAAACGTGACCCAACAATAAGAAGGAATGGGAATTTTATTAAGCAAAATTTCTCTTTGGCGAAAGGTCTGCGTACAATGGTAGTACGTGGTATATATAGAGTTGTGCCCAAACATGGGTGGATTGATCGAAATTAAACCTAATTGTTAAAAATTAAGATTTAATTGAATTAAAATAAATTATAAAAATAGGTGCAAAATGACTGATTTGCCCCCTTCTTAACAATTTGTGGAGTTTCAAAACAGTCCCTATGCTACCCTAGAACGTGCGTGATCTAGCCTGGATGATCCTGGGTTATTTTGATGCTCGTTTGATAGAAAGATGATTGTTTTCTTGTAGGGTTCGGTATGGCGATCGATTTGATACCAACTTCGAGCCATGGATCTTGTTTTTAAGCCACGATCATGTGACTTGAAATTTGGATGAATATTAAAACTTTGGATCGATAGTGTACTCTTTCCTTGATGTTTTTCTGTGATTTCTTCGATGGATCATACTGAGCATGCTGTCATGATCGTGTGGCAACAATTGCAATTCAATTTCGTGTCCGGACGAGGATTTTGCAACTTTGGAGTTTTGGCCGGAATCTGAAATTCCAGCATCGAAATTTGTAGTCATTTCATCGGCTTCGTGTACGGAATCCGACCGTTCATCATGTACGACGTTCGGACCAATGATAACTATGGACACTACGTACACGGTGCAACTGGTTTTTCATTGATTGGGTTCGCGAGCCTCATGATTTGGCTGCTCGAGAGAGGCGCGCTGCTGCTGATTTTGCTGTAACTTTTTTCACGGATCAACAACTTCTCTCTAGCTTTTCTTCACACCCGAGCGTCCTCACGGGACGTACCACATATCAAAACGCTCGTCCTGATGAGACAAATATTCTCACAAAATTTTAGTATGATCCGACTCAAGATGGGTGAGATATGAGCGTCGAAAGTCACTATTCGTGACTGCCCCTATAATGAAGTTTAGTTGCAAGGTGGCCACACCGGAATAGTGTGCGGCTTACCCCTTTTCGGTATTTTATCTATAATTTCTTCCTGGAGTGTCCGTTTAAGATGAAATTTGACCCCTGGGGGTTTTCAACTGTGATAGATCTAATGGTTGTAGTCCCATAGTAATTTTACATACGAAAAATATAGTTCTAGTTATAGGATCCGTTTCAGGGTATTCTTTAGTCTACACTTCCTTAGACATGTCGGATTGTGATGAAACTTGACAGGAGACTTTTAAGAGTCTTTATGTAGGTCTTGACTAGTTCTGAGGCCATTATGAGACTGTCGAAATTTCCACTGTATGTTAGGGTTTATTGACCAGTTTCTCCCTTTTATTCCGTATCGGGGACCTATGATGATGAAAAATCTTTTCTTGCACCCATATACTTTGGGTTCTCACATATGCAACCACATCGTTCACATCACATTGTGGGCAGTGTGCTTGTATATGCACTCTATGCTCATGGGGGAAAATACCCCCACGTGCTAGCAAAATTATCTTTTTTCTCTTTGCACCCCACCCCCCCCCCCTCCAATAGGGGTGAAGAGAATATGGTGTTATAAAACCCCCCAAAGGGGGAAAAAAAAACAAAGAACAAAATATTAGATCCATTCTACATAGTTCCAAGGTTATATATCTGGTACAAGAATATTTAGTGTATGCCCACAAGAAACCAATGAGATTGGAAGAAACATATTAGAGCATACAAAGATAGTCAAGAAAAACAAAGAAAAGAAGGAAATGAGATAGGGAAATTGTCAGACAAAATTAATTCTCTAGTGGGGCAACTTCATTATTTGGACTCCGTCTAGCAACAACACCTTGGTTTGCCACTGTAATTAAAAGATCTGAGATCTGAACATGATGCCTCTCTTCAAGAACATTTGTTTTTAAAAAAATCTATTGGAAACAAAGGTCCAGGGTTTCATGGCTTAGAGAAGGGAATAGAAATACATAATTTTCCACAAGATTGCCAATGGCAGGAGAAGTCAAAATTCTATTCAAAGCCTTCACTTACGAGGAATAGACAAAGCTAATCCTTTAGCAATTGAAAAAAGCCATTGTCCAACATTTCAAAGAGCCTATAAGGTAGTATGCAGACCTCAATTCTTTATAGATCTAGTGCTTTTCAAAGAACTTACTATGCAACAGGCTATGGCTTGAGGAACCTTTTGAAATAGCCAAAAAAAAAAAAAATCGGTAATTAATCTCCCAGGGAGTAAGGCACCAGCACTCGATGGTTTTTCAATGGATTTATTTCATCAATTTAGGGATCTCTTGCAACATGATTTGGCGAACTCTTTAAGGATTTCCACCCTCAAAGGAAAATCTCTTAATCGAACTCTACCTTTTGAACCCTTATCCCCAAGAAGTTATCATCCAAAACTTGAATGATTTGCGACATATTATCTTTGGCAGCCTCTACAAAATTATTGCATATGTGCCTGCCAATAGGGCTTAAAACAATTTCTCACCCTCAACCAGCCTTCATTCAAGAAAGGCAGATTATGAATATTATTTTGGTGGCCTAAGAATGCATACATTTCAATTTAATGAGGGACAATCAAGCATCCTTTGTAAATTGAATTTCGAGAAAGACTATGACAATGTTGATTGGGATTTTCTTTCCTCCATTATGAGTTTGATGGGGCTTCAAATCATAGTGGAGAGTATGGATTTCAGGTTGCCTTTCCTCACTACTCAATTTTGATAAATGGTAAAAGTTGTCGCGATGTCAAGGCTACAAGCGGTATTAAACAAGGGAACCCATTGTCACCCTTGCTCTATTATCTGGTGGGTGAATCTTTGAGTCAAAGGAGTAGCTCGGTGAATGAGCAAGGCAAGTTCAAAGACGTCTTTGATGCCCAAAATGGACCAAGGGTTTCAGAAATGCAATACACCGATGGCACTATTATCTTTTGTGACGTAGCACATGGCCAAATTCGTAACTCATAGCTATTTTTAAAAAGCTTCAAGTTAATCTCAGGTGATTAGATTACTATGAGAAATCTCACAGATATTATGGGTTGTAGTATTGCTTCTTTTTCTTGCAAACACCTGAGATTAAGGACAAGCCTCCTAGATTTAATTGGGATCCAGTGGTTGAAAGGTTTCACAATAAGCTTGATGCATAGAAATCTAGATATTTACCTCTTTGGGGGTGGGGGGAATTGGGTTTGTGTCCTCACTATGCCTTCTCAAGTTAAGAAACTGGAAAATCTTACAATCAACTTCTTTTAGGATAACCTAGAGGGGAGTGGGAATTCCATTTTGTTGGGTGGAATTGGGTTTGTGTTCCTAAAAGGGAAGGATGTTTCGGCATTAGAAGACTCAAAAAAAACTATGTACGTAGCTCTCCTTACTAAGTGGTGGTGGAGAAGTCCTCAAATAAAAGGTTTAAGAGGCAGGTGCTCCAGCATAAATGTTGCTCAAATTTGCACCGAAACCTCATAAAAAGCCCCACAAATTATTTCCAATTCTCCTATCTATGGAGAAATATTGATGAATTCAGATGCCTCATCTTGAGGAATATTAGAATTCTAGTTGGGAATGGTAGCACTACTCATTTCTGGTTTGATTGATAGTTGGGAAATTCACCTCTTCAGGTATGATTCCCTCATCTATTCCAAAAGGTGTAGAATCTCGAGGCTTTTGTCATTTCACTTTTATCACGGCATAACTATGAGGTCAATTGAAGAATTTTGTGCTGGTATTGTAGGGTAGATGATCGAATTCTATAGGAACTCACTTCCCTTCACTCCCCTCTTGCTTCGTCGTTTTTGTCTCTTTAGCAAGACTGACTACTTTGGGAGCCAATTCCAAGTGGAACTTTCTCAGTTAGCTCGCTTTATAGACTGCTGCACAACGATAGGAATTTTACACTTGCAAATA